>NC_141854.1:15732623-16032623 GCF_024713525.1 Acromyrmex echinatior
GTGGTTAATTCAACTGAATTATAGATGGTAAAAATATCCAATGCTAAATATTATCAATGCAAGTTGTAGGTAACCCTAATCGACCGATTGTGAGTAAATAGCGGTCGCACATCGGGAGTGCGAAAAAAAAAAAATACGTCATATAATTTAATAATTCTAGTTGCGAAAACTCACAACGTGCTATAACTCTTCGCGATCTGCTGCGTACATTAGCCGGAGAAAAACTGTGTTTGCTTACATGCAGCATAAACATCCGGGGCGCGGAACGTTCCGGGGGTGAAAGGAGACCAGGGGCGGTCGTGTATTTTATGTGCGACGACGTAGAGACAGTTAAGGCGAAGAAAAAGGCACGCACGCGGCCAGGACTGTAGTACAATTTTCCGTCGCGCAAGTAAGCCGCTTACGAAAAGCGGGCTCGAGTCGCCGTTTCTCATGTTACCTGGCGCGAGTTATGGCAGCGTATGTGTGCGCGTCCGACGTACATACACTGGCGAACGAGTCGCGCCTCGCCGGCAAAGAAAAACGTTTCGAGCACGATCGTTTGTTTTCACCGAGATTCCGCGAGTTCGCTGAGAACCGCTGAATATAATGCAACGGGAAAGCTCCGCGAAGTCTCGCGCTATCACCGAGTGTCAAATACGATAATTACGTACTTAAAATGTCACATGTACTTTCGTAAATTCGCACGTATACCAGAATCTCTTTATGAGAACCAATTAATATATACGTATTTAATAGTATTAAATTTCGAAATCAAATGATATTAATCATCAATGTTAACTCAAGGTATATTCTTAATTTTAACAGAGCAGATCCTATTTAAAAACAAAATCCTTTCCTTTAAAAAAGTTTAGTAGGAGAATCTCATGAAAAAGTATTCTGTTTATTATTCTAAAGAATAAAAATTAAAAAATCACCAAAAAACAAAACAGTTAAATAGTAAACATATCTCTCGCCGCGACGCTATAACATGAAATGTCGTAAAGAAACTCTGTATCTACAGTTAGAAAATGAATACACTTTTTATTGTACTAATAAAAAAAAATTATTGTTCCATTGCTTTCTTCTAGATATTTAGCAACTTTTATCTAATCGTTAACAAATTTACGTCATGATAGATGAAAAATAAAAGCGCGTGATTACAAATAATCCGATAAATTTCACTGAAATCAACAGCTTTTAGAATCAACACATAGAATATGTTTAAAAACTAGAAAGCAGATTTGAAAAAATGTTACGAATAAGTTTATACGTGAAATATATAATAAATTGTCACATTCATAAAAAAGATGTGTCAATTCAGCTTTAACCTTTATTCAAGCAGATTCTTTTTTTCATAAATCTATTCGATTTATTTTATTCGTTCGCTTTACATGTGTGTGACGTCTGAAATATTTCAATTTTCATTTACAGACAATCTTTATTAATCTGGAATTTTATATTCATAATTTTAATACATCATTTAATGAACGAATCACACAGTTTACTTACAGTTCTCATACATTAGTATATTTTTCATGATTATTTCATATATTTTTGTTACATATGAAAGAGGAAAATCTATATTCTATTTTATAAGTTAATAGATATTGTCTTTAAATCGGATTTCAAAAAATGAAATTTAAAAAAAGATATATATATATATAACGTTGAATATTAATACAATAATATATATATATACAATATTATATTTAGAAAAAAAGATTTATATATGTCAGTTCGTTAGTAAAAAAATATGGCACATAAAACTATACATTTAACATTAACATCATAGCATTAAATTACTCGGGCAAAAATTACTTCGCCGAAGAAAATATATCGTTCAAATAAGAGTTAATGTGTCACTGTTGAATCAGATCGCGCGTGTTGTTGATACAGAACGAATCGTTGGCAAAATTCGTCGCGACGCCGACGAAAAATTTTGATCGGAAAAAACGAGAGGCTTAGTTTTATCAATAATTATTACGCAGAGCTGGCAGCCACAACTAACGTTCAGATATTTCTCTTTCTCTCGTGACTTCTCTCGCGTGCTCGAGAGCCTCTGTCTCTTTCTCTCTCATTCTTTTTCTTTCTCTTTCTCTCATTCTGCCGATCGAATCGATATACGTGCACGAATGCGGCTTCGAGCTTCGTCCACTTCTTCTTTCACGTGACTACCGCAGGAAAGAAGGCCGACCGAATCAATATCTCACACAGACATTTCGTCCTCGTCCTCGTCGTTGTCTCTATGAGCTCCTCGTACCCTCCGAAGGTCGTTCTCATTGTCTGACAATGACTCGAAATCCGACGGTGCAAAACAAATCTATGAATCTCTAATTAATCTGTCTTTTTATACCGTACTTCGACCGACGCAAAACATTCGCGTATCTATCGCATGCATGTGAGAGCACGTGCACCGAATGTGAGCGCGCAGGAAGCACGCATGCACGTATTAAGTTATATGGAACCTTAATAAGAATTTCACATAACTATTTGACACTTTAATCAATTTCAAGTATCATTAAAAATTACAGCAAGCTCGAAACATTGCATGAAAATTGAATTAGAACATTGACGATTCATGAGAGATGGCATATCATCATGCTAAACAACCTTGGAATGTTTCCATTTCTATTCTATTTCTGTTTTTTGATAAATATTTAATGCCCTCTTGTTTTACAACTTTCAAAGTCTAATAACCCAAAATTTTATACACACACATAAAAAGTCTAATAGAAAGAAGAACTCTAAATCTACCAAAATTAATTAAAATAAGATGTTATGAATATTATATGATTTACACGTTTAATCTTTCAAAACAGTTTAAATTTTAATATTGAACATATCGGAAAATTAATTAAGAATTCAATAAATTTATCAACCATTATTTAATTCTCTTCCTAATATAAGAGTATATTTGTATTATACGTACACACGCATAGCATTTTCATAAAGTGCAAAATAAAAATTAAAAAGAAAATAGGTCTCGTTTCAATTTGAAAATAGCCACATGCCGGATATTAACCAGAGATGTGGTTTTCGTATTGCGAGCTTTTACTTGGTTGGGCGGTTCATTTATAACATTACCATTATAATGCACCGGTTGGATACGTGATTGCGGTCGATTGGACAAATTCGTCGACGATATACCAAGCGAGAACCAACGATTCGATCGACAGAGGATCAGCGCATACATGAGAACGAGAGAGAAAGTTACATAAATAGAGACACACACACAACGCCGGAGATGAGAGAGAAAAAAAGAGAAGAGGACAAAGAGTGGTGAGGTAGAAAAAATGATTTTTAACATTTCCGATAGATTGCACCTGATTACCCGGATCGTACGAGCGGGCACATGCAATTCTGCACGCGGATAGCCGTGTGCGTGTATGCATGAGCACGCTCGTTCATTCGATAGGGCTCCCTTTGTGCGCGAGACCGAGAGTAAAGTAAAAAAAAAGGAGGCGAAATTAACGGAATGAAACAATGGGAACGACCGGGCTTAAGGGTTGCTGCCAGCTGTGTAATGGAATTAGGTCCGATTAAATTAGCTAAAAGGATTTTAGGTATGTACCGAAGGAGCAAACTACGTTTTCGATATTATCGTATTTCTTTCTCGTGCTCGCGAATACAACCGGTACTCTATTCGCCACTACCCTTTTTCTCTGTCTCCCTCTTAATGCAACTCCAATAACTGCTACGTATATACCTCACATTCATATAGGTTTCTAAGTGGAGAGTCTAAATGTTTTTTCCATCTCATAAAAGGGAGGAGGATGATACTTTACATGTTCAAATTTTGAAAGTTAATCATTTTTTGAAATATGAAATCGCTTTACCTGAAAAAACAGCGAAAAAAAATTTAGTAATAGATATATAAGTTTATTTATTTACATTTTGTTCTATGGTTATCAACTTCAATAATTTATTAAATGAACTAATGGAAACAATCAAATTAATAAGTTAATAATTCTTAAAATTCTTTAATGCAGATACACACCATCGAAATAACTTTAATTAATGATTTTATTTTAAAGAAGACTGTAAAAGAGAAAAAGAAATATAGATAGATAAATAAATATCGAAATTTATTAAACACTGTAGAACTGTATCCTCTTAAACGTTGAAAACATACTTAAAAAATAAAAATATGTAAAATATTAAGAGCAAAATAAAGCTAATGAAAAACTAACAAAAATAAAAATCATAAAAAATAACGATAGCAAAAGACTGAAACATGATACAAACTAAATGGATAAAAATAATCAAAATGTAAACTGTAACACAAACATCAAATATCTAAAATTATATTATCTCTTTAAATCTGAATCAGTGGATAATCACTGATATCCAGTGCCAAGTATGCCACTGGTAATCGGTGAATTAAATATGAGATCTCTAACCTAGCTAATCTTTATTATGATCTAACTAATCTTGTTTTAATACTTAAATTCTATGAATACGGTATTGGAAGATTGAAATTAATGTGAAAATGTCAGTAATTTAGTTAAATAATGCTTAAACATTCTTCCTTTTTTAGTTTAACCTCACTAATTACCACTGCTAAGTATGCCACTGGGTAATTAGTGACTATCCACTGATTCAGATTTAGAGAGATACATGCGTGCGTAACCATAATGTATCCAAAAATGTATACTGATATGGCAAATCCAAGTAATAAATTTAAACTTAATAAATAATTCTAAAGTCACCCAGAGAGATGGCACAAACGAATGTTATACATTATATTATTCCAAATTCCACGGCGCAAATGTATACAGAAGGTATCGTTTAAAAACTCAGTGCGGCACAAGAGTAATGACATAATGTCTCCAGGAGAGTTCTTGTATAACACGAAGTCTTAAGGAAAAAGACAAAGAGAGAGAATCGCAGGAAACATCCAACGAAAGAGGTCCAACCAGGAAGCTTTCCCGCAAAGCAACGGAGATCTGAGTAAACATGATATCGCGCATACGATAGTAAGTGGATCTTTCTGAAAGGGTTTAAAATTCATGCAAGAGTGTGGTCGTAAAAATAAGACACGGCCGTGCTCGCCGCGTACACTACTGAAAGCGCCGCCGGCAAAAATTCCTATGCGTCAATGTGCTATTTTCCGCTTAAGACTTTTTGCGCGCACGTCCGTTCTTTGATACGTTCAGAGAATCCCGAGAACGGAATCCGCGAAGCGAGCACCGCCGCCTTCTCACGGATAGAGAAAACTTTTCCGCTCTTCTGCATCAGCATGCTGCCGGGGAAATTGCGGAGGAAGACCGGAAACACATCGCTCTCGCCCACAGTCGGAGCGCAGCAGCCGAAATTTCGTTCATTAAGGAAGTTACCGGCCGCACAAAGTAACGCGTGAGCGCGAGAAATAATTGACATTCGGCCGCTGTATCGTGCTTGAATAATAACCGGCTGGCTATGCGAGCTCGCAGGATGCAATTTGTTTTCTAACAAGCACCGCTCGCCTGCCCGACTTCGGATTACGCGAATCACTATTTCATCACGGACGCAATTAGAGGCCATTTCGGAGTCACGCGCTGTTTAATCGGCATTTCGGCATTTCGGCAGTTTTTTGTTACTTGAAAGAGAAAAAAAAATCGACAGACTTCAGATTTGATATTTCCTTGAGCACCGGAGATAGATGCGAGATCCTTCTTATCGGTATTAGTTGCAAAGTTACGTCATGCTGAAAATGGAGGCGTCGACGCGACTAATAGTTCTCTATTAAATATTCACCGTAACGAAAAATCGATTCCAAATTCGTCACGGAATTCATAATCGAAATTTGATCCGCTAAAAGTAGGACGTACTCAAAATAAAACTGTGACCTACAAAAGATATGGGAAATCGTTAATTAATCGAAATTACTTATACAAGTAAATCATTAAGTTAACGATTTCGAATTAGTCTAACGCTTCGGTTGTTAACTCCATTTTTTATACGTCTATTAGTGTAAGTAAATACGACGCAGTGACGCGAAAACAATGCAAAGCTACATGTGAAACAAACGAAGAATTAAACACCTGAAATTTATACCAACGTAAGCCGCGTTATATATATCATACGTCATTATATATAGAGTGCTGCAGTTTTGTTTCGCTAAAAAGTAAGCAACTTAATAGAGCAAGGAATATTACGTATGAGCAAACCATGTACATCATTTGCATTTCTGTATTTACATTCGCGAGCGCGAGTCAATGAGATAATTCATGCGGGGAATCCTTTAAATTGCGATGCCGGCATTACGCGTATTTCGCGGGCTTGCCGTTAAATGGAGAGAAAGCAAAATTCGGCGAGAATATAAAGGTACGTCTCACGACGTCCGATTTTATCCTTCCTTGGGAAACGTGGGCAGTGAGGAAATATTTGCGCTAAAGCGAAAGCGCCATACGCATAAAGCCGAGGCATTATCAACTGAATGGAAAACAATGGAGAGATATCGATCGCCGATTCGCCGCGGTATGCATCCATTCGGATAAGGTTCGTCGTCGTCGTTGCGACGCCCGGTTTTACGTTCACGCCAGTTCACACTTTCGACGCATTTAAGTTTTCCTATGAGCTAACAAGTTACCACACATCTGCCAAGAATCCGCACTGACGAAATATAGTTCGCGAAATATCCGCTGGTCGGGAAATTATTACTGCGCTTCGCGCTCACCGCTTTGAGATTTAAACGCGTCATAACTCTTTAATCCAATACAACTTTATACGGATGTAACCATTGCTCGACCATTATTGAAGCTTATGATAATATGATTTATAAAATAATATGAACAACAGATGACAACTGTGTGAATTATGAAAATAAGATTTTCCAACAAATTAAAAGTTTATCCCTAACGAAAAAATAAGTATCGTTTGATACTTATTTTTTCTTTAGTAATTCGGAATTTGATTTCAAATTAATCTCTGTTAAAATATGTATTAATATTGAGATATATGTGTATATGTGCTTTATATTAATACTACTAAAATTCTTGATTTAACACAAAATATACACGTGTAATCGAAATTTTTATCTATAAAAATTTATGTATAAAAATTTACATCTATAAAAATTTTTTGTCTTCCATTTTTACACTGATTTTATATTCACAAAGAAATTTGCAGAAATTAATTCGATGCTCTACTTAAAAAATATCGAAAAAGAAAAAGTACGTGAAAACGGCGTAATGTGTAGATCTTCTTCTCTAATCAAGATAAATATAACGGTAAGCATAATTCTAACTATTCTCATACGTTCTAATCTAATTTTAAGAGAGTGCGAATAATACAGCCGTAAAGAGGAAGCCGACCGCAAAAAAATTTCGCATTGCGTGTACGGACAAAATCAAGAAAAAAAATATTCGACGTTCAGCAAATTTTCATTAAAAGAAAGATCATACGTTATCGCACATCGTATCATGTCGCCACGCAGTATCATTTTCAGCAAGCCTGCAACATTTCAATGCGTGTTCGTACGTAGTCTCGCATGAAAATGGCTGCGTGCAATTATACGAAAAATACTTTTCATACCAACGAGCTTCCGTGTTATCGAGTTAAAAGCATACCGTATCTAGCATCAAGAATGGCATATCAACATTTTTTATGAGCACTCGATTAAAAAATAATGCATCTATATGTGAAAAATTACTCCAACAAATCACTTTATTAATTTTACTAAAAGTTAATGGAGTTTTTATTAGAATCATCAAAACTTAAACAAAATGTAAAAAATAAAACAGTTAAATTTGCTCTTTCGCGAATAATATATTTTATAGGACGTTCTATTTTTAATGGAAATAGTCGTACATGTTTTTTAATTTGATATTGTACAAAAAAGTTTCAGGTAAAAGTTTTAAGTTCAAGGAAATATCATTGGTTTAACTTCAGGATTAAATGTCAAAGCTATATAAAAACCATTTAAATGTAATACTTTTCCTTTTTTTAAAAAGGAATTTGTAAGATCATAGGATAAAAGACGTTTAATAAAAGAGGATTTGTCGCAAAAAATTGTTAATTTTATATATATTTTATACTTTATTCTGATACATCTTGATATTATATACGAAATAAATATCTTGCAAAATTTTTTTTCTCAATGATCTTATCTTAACACTTTCATGTACAAAATGATAAGTTAAATAAAGATAACATAAAATTGCTTGATAAAAACATCATTTTCAATATGCTACAAGTACTTTTTTGCAAACAAGACTAGGTCGTTGTAGGACTTATTTTTTTTACACCGATTGATTTACCTAATTATTCTATTTACATAAAAGTACTAAGATAAAAATCATTGCAAAATGAATATTTTACAAGTTTCATTTTACATATTTCAAATTTAATGTCAAGATATACAAGATATCTTATTTTAAAAAATGATCATAATCTTCATCCAAGATCAAATCCAATAACACTCTTTGAAATTCTTTATCTGAAAATTTTTATCTGAAATATTATTTGGTACTAATAAAATAATATTTTGGTACTAATAAGTTTAGGAAACATTATGTTGTTTCTATTACATGATCAGACACGCTGTATACGTACACAAATAAATATATACATTAGCTAATTGTAAACAGAATCTTGGTTTTAATTAATAAATGTATGCTAAACGCATACATGGAAAGGCAGTCACAATTCTGAACAAAATTTACTAATGTTTTTTTACTGATTCAGGGGGATATAAGCATTCATAAAATTAATAATAAAATTAATAAATGTAAGTAGTAATTCAATAAATTTGCAATTTATTAAATGAAATTCTGACTAAATACATTTATAAAAATTAATGTAATTAATGTTATAAAAATATCTAAAATACTCTGAGAATTATTCTTCTATTCATATTTTCCTTTCAATATTGTCTTCGCTATCTAATATTAACATATTTTACAAGATTATATAAGATATCAATATATGCTTTGCTTGGTATATATATATATATATATATATATATATATATATATATAGAGAGAGAGAGAGAGAGAGCAAAGTTTCCGCAGTTTAAAATATTTATCATTCGACCGTATAAAAAAAATATCCACGGAAACGATCGAGTAGCCGAATTTCTTCTGTGAATCATGCGGTAAATCGGTGGATAGCGTGCAATTAGAACGCGAAATTGGTCGCGTGTAAGAGAGCGAGGGGTTAAAAAGCCGCTCAAAAGCAATTTGACGTAGCGTGGTAGATGCATTGGGTCGCTTTGAAGCCATAAATTCGCGAGGGATAGTGCAATTGCGGGTGTGACGGGGGTGTTCGCGTTGTCCAATCGGACGTTGCGCTCTGGCTGCTCGTTCATGCGTTTCAACGCTTGCAAATCATTCATTCCGACTCATTGTCGGCAAGTTGGCTGTGCTACACGCACGTTGTCACACCACACAAAATGCATATAATGCTCTCTCGCTCTACCTCTCCTTCTCTTCCCTCTATTTCTCTCCCTTCCTCTACCCCTCCCCCTCCCCCTCCTCCCCTCTCCCTCTTTCGCTCGTTCGTTCTCTCGCTCGCTCTACGCCATGAAATTCCTCGGAACAGAACGCAGCGGGGAGGCCATGCCCTTGAATATTTATCGTTCCCGCGGGATCGAATTCTGCGTCGACGAGAGCCCGCCGTCGAGCCGCACGAATTGGCGCGAAAACGCGGTCATTACGACGCAACCAAGCCACGAATCGACAAACAAGATCATTATTGAGACGCGCTCCGGAAAAAAATTAAAGTCAAAAATTAAGTCAAGATAAAGAGAAAAAGAAAATATCCCGAAAGATTACGCATCGATAAAATTCGGTGTTGTTTCAGTAATCGCGTCAGATTGTTTATTTAAACTATATATAGCTACGAAGAGAATAGCTCTCAGGTATGTTCAATTATCCATTTGCTTCCACTTACATTAATTATTAATGAATTACTTCATCTACTAATGATATTGAATATGCAATAAGCTAATCAAACAGCTATGATTCGCGTATAACTACAAATCGCAATATGTAATTAATTCAGGATACACGCAACAAAGTATGTTTACTATTTTTATTATATGCATTCTCGAATCTCATTCAGTTTAAAAGCTTGCTAAATTATTTTGGAGTACGCATGCTCCTTTTAACTCCGTTGTAAAGCTTCATTAGCGATCGATCCATCATTCGAGCAAAATGGAACAGAGTTTCCAGCGACCTTTGTTATTCTAAAGCGGACGTGTGATTACACAACTTTCCACTTTTTTACTAATGAAAAGGTGAAAAGTGAAAATTTTACGCACGGATATGCTCGGAGCTGTCACCGTACAGCTTTTATTTTCAGCGGGAAGCCATGAAGATTCGATTACGTGAGATTCACGTGAGATTTGAAACGATGAAAAACGCAAAGAGGGAAAGAGTTCACTGACAATTGCACGATCGAGTCTCTCTCCCGCATCGAGTGTAATCGCGAGATATATCGGACACGAATATAACGGATACGTCAAATAACGGTCTCCCTTTGCGACACGCCGCATGCTGGCGTCGTATCGGCTATGAACTCCCGATCCTTCACGAATCGCAAGGAAGGGAAGGTTAACAGGCCACGACAAGAGGAGAGACGAACAGAGACGAACAGAGACGAAAAGAAAGAGCGGGAAGGGGTGAAAGAAGGGAGAGAGGCAGTCTCAAGCGAGACTGCGAGCTGCGAGTTCATTCGAGCATCTAAAAAAGGGGAACGCAAGAACGCCCGTGGATTTACGTTGATGTATCGCCCGAGGTGAGCGAGAAAAGGAGAGAGAATAAAACGAGAGGAGAGAGGCGAAGCAGGGGCAGGAGGGAGAAATATTTGTAGATTATGCTGGCGGGTCAACGCCACCCGCCTGTTCTTCGCGAGAACGTAGCCTGTCATGGGACTAAAATTAAAACGAGGCACACCCTGATACCGGCATGCGTGCCCCTAGAAATGCCTAAAATATTTCATATCGATATTATCAATGTTATTTGACATCAAAAGTGTGTCATCATTCCAAATACTAAACTGACAATAATACTTTAAGCCCACTAAATGATACCCAGAAATATCTGCAAACGCGATAAATCGATATGGATCGTAACTTTTTTTAACGTTATACACTTTCATATTAAAATTAATCGCAAACTCATTGAATCATACAGACTTAGAAAAAAAATTTCTTTTACTATCAACAAATCTACATTAACGCTGCAAAACAGTGTACTTCTGAGTAAACTTCCAATTAAGTTTAAGCGCCCTTCAATTCCGATATCAACTCTAAAAACTTGATTAATCTCAAGTAATCTTGAAGTTATATTTAAGAAAATGAAACACGATAATATTCGTGAGAAAAACTTGAAAAACTTGTGTCCTTTTAATTTCACCAAGATGGGCCGTTTGTGAAACGAGTCGGTGATAGTAAATTGCAACAGGTATAACAATCTTATTTGCATGAGGATCTTTAAAAATACATTTTAACCGAGATAGTAGATCTAGACGGCGCAAAACCGTATGCACCTTACGGAATACATTGTCGAGAGTTTACGGTTAAGATGCCACGGAGGTGATGCTCCATGTTTGCGAGCTTACTCACGCTGCTAACGTCGGCGCCGCTTTTGCTCCGTTCCTGCTTTGTGCGCTTTCAGGCGCGACAACCCGCGTTACTCAACTTACTTACGCGAGCGACCCTCGAATTATGTCGTCCTCGAGTATGCACGCGTCATCTTTTTGTGTCTCCCTACCTCACTGATCTTCTCCCACTAAAGATTAAACCGGTATACAGAATAGCGAACAATCGGGACAATCGGCAGTATTCTGCGAAATCAGCAATCGGTTATATCGCTCCGACGAACTTTTCTCAATTAAAATTAGATTACAAAGGCTACTTATCGGTCTTCGCAATTTAATTAGCTAAATCGAATTTCCGTCATGGCAAATTCCACTTGTAATTAACCGAGACACAAGGTTTTGTAATAAATTTTCACCCTTCCGGCTTAATTTGCCGACTTTTAATTCTTTATATTGTATTAATTAAATACTTAGTGAAACATAAATTTTTATCAAAACAAAATCGACACACAATTTATCAGAAAACGCTTTTACACTTCGATTGTCGCATTATACAATCTATGATTTTCTCGCGTATGTCTTTTTCCTTGAATGAAAAAAAATCAATCAAACAATCAAACGTTTTTCTAGAATGAAAGTTATTGACAAAATGGAAAATCCGCTGAGTGCTTTTTCGAATTCGATCGATATATAATAATCATTGACTGACTCACAATGTTATCCAAACTGAATTAACATACTATTGATAATTCGTGAAGTCATTTTTGGAATTTCTTATTATGGAATATCTTTCAATTAAACATTATGTTCTCTTCGAACAGAATTTACATTTATTTCATCTTTATAGAAGCATGACGAATTATTATTAATAATGCATCAATTTGCACATGAAATATCATTTCCAGAAAGGATATTATTTAATGTTATAAAAATAAATGATATTTTAAAGTTGAATATACACGAATAGTTAAAAGTAAAAAAGTAGTAAGACTCTCTGGTATTTCCTACTCATTTTTACGTTTTAATATCCCTGTGATGATAATAAAGCCTCACAATAAAACTAACAACATTTTGTACGCTATTTTATTTAAATTAAATTTTATTTCTATATTCGCACGTATATTTTGCATTCTATATTTGGCATTATTAAAAGAACAAAAGATAAAAATGAAAGTTAAAAATAATTAATAAAGGTAATATTTACAAAAATTTAAAATTATATTAGTACAATTATATTAATAACACACTTTATATGTGTTTAATTTTTTTACTAATATACACGCGCGCTTTAAATTACAATTTAAGTTACAAACACTAATCACAATACAACTTATTTTAGTGCGTGCTCCGTTAAAAATAAAATGAGTTAAAAGAAACAGCGAATATTTTACCCCGCTCATTGCATATCTAGATTTAATTATTTCGCTAAAATACTATATTCTAATTGTCATCTTAATTAAAAATTTATCTTAATACTACATTACTTTGAAACGTTCAACAATATTTGTATACGAAACAAAAATAAATCGTACCTTTCACAATCCATTTAGAAAATACATGACTACCCAAACATTGTAAATATTTTATATAATTTTTTATAATCTAGCGTAAGCTAACTGATTTGAACCGTTATGAACACATATTGCAAAAGTCGAGATATAATATTTTTTCCTATCAGTTATTCTTTTCACTCATTATAAAATTTAAAAAATATATAAAAAATTTGCAACGCTTTCTTAAATATAATTAACAAATTTTTATTTAATAAAATTTAAAGAAAAACTAAAGTTTAAAAATTAAAAATTGATACTCCAGTAATTTAATATCTTATCTTAAGTTAATAAATTCTTAGATTTCGCAACTTTTCCCAATTTTCACCTGCTTTTACCCTGAGCACTTTTTAATTCTCTGACTTCTCTTGAGTTTCTCTTTTTATTGCTTACAATCCTGATAAACTAACATAATTTTTCACTTTTACACAAATTCACAAAATTAGAAGAATAAATCGTCATATATTTCACGAAAAGGAAATATGAGAACAATATTTTCTATGTAGCTCTTTCGCATTTCGATTAGCCGAAAACTGAAAGATCATCACAAATCTCAAGGCAGTGGGCATTTTGCCTGGGACAGTTTCGCACGCATTACGTCAGAACCCATAAAATAAATGGCTTCCGCGCCTATAATCTCTCTTACACATCTACATACGGTCGCCGACGATGATGTCACAGGATAATTCGCCATGATGACGTCGCGAAAAAGAAAAGTACACAAGAGCATTCGCTAATTCGTCGTATAGCACTGGGCGTTGTTTATGGGTGTAACCGGTAAATTTCAACTGACATATTCGACAAAACGTATTATGAAATTGCATTCTGACCTTTGATCAAATCTCGGAAGAACGAGTTGTAAACGCAAGTGCCCACGTCAGATTGTTTCACACAGGTTTCACTGTATTTCCCGGCTGACGTAAACTTCCGGTGCGCAGCTACCTCCGTATAACGTATATTGAGAACGCCCGAATGGGAGGTAGGAAATTAAAGTCACGAAGGTGAATAAAAAAGAGGAATGTAACAAATTAACATTTATGACATGCGGGTTTAATTATAATTATTAAAATTTAAGTTGTTTGTCTCGTGCCGTGTGTGCTAGTTTAATCCCTTAAAAGCATATTAGATAATAAATATTTCATTTTCTTTAAACAGTTTTTGCGGCGTTTCATATCGTCAAAATAGATTACCGCAGAGTTATATAAATATCGATAATAATAAAATAGAATTCTATTCTAGATATTTTGATCGGGATTTAAATATAAATTAAATGAAACGATTAAAACCGTTTCTAAATCTGAGTAGTGTTAATATTCAAATCTTTGACACATAATTACATTTAATTATGTATAATTATGTATTTGCTATAAGTAATATTTGCGTATAATTATCACATTAAAATTAATATATATATAATCAATTTGTGTGTAAGTGTGCATGTGTATTTAAAAACCGAAATTAGTGACGTCTGTCAATCAAACGTAACGATAATGTCACTCACATCATTACGAGATTAAGATTTGTCACATCTGTCGTGCCTGCGGTTAACATTCTAGTAAAATCTCGCCTAAGTCTCATTGTGAAAAACGTATCGATTACACAGGTATCGTTGTAAAGACCTTCGGGTGTCGAGCCTTCAGATAGGTAGGTGCGACTTCCTACGGGTGCTGTAAACACGTCGAAAATCACCGGCTAAACGCCGGCGCTAGAAAAAGAGTCCCACCGTGCGCTCGGCAGGGAGGAGAGGAGCGTGGAAGGCCTCTCAATAGGATGAAAGACGGCGAGGTTGGAATGTCAGTCGGACACGCCCATTGGAAGGTACTGTAATTTGATGCGTTTGTGCGCGGATGCGCGTCACCACCGAAGCGACGCATTTACGCGCGGCTATGTCTGTATCTCTGTCTCTGTCTCTGTCTCTGTCTGTTTCTCCTCTTCCATCTCCTCCCTCTCTCTCTCTCTCTCTCTCCCCTCCTCCCGTCCCCCTTTCCCTCCGACATGAAAATTATTCATCTACGTTATGTCATGTAGAAAAAATATGCGCGGCCTGGATATACGGAAGAAACGCGATCCGATCGAAATCGATCGTACGTGTTGTAATTATTGCACGCTCGTTCGTAATCGCAAAATGAATAACGAACCTCGAGATTTCGAATAAGCGAGGAGATCAAGAATACCTATACATCGCCTTCCTTATAATTTCAACTTTTGCTCGCGTCTACGACCAGATTTATAAAAATATAAACGCGAAAGCTGGCAAGATTTAGGTTAAAATTGGCTTTAAATCCTCTCAATCTATCTTTAATCAATTGGCGAAATTGGCGGGCAATTAAGCGTAAATGAGAGAATAAATGATACCTGCGCATTATTAATAATTCTCGCAAATTAATATCGCGTAATGTGATCGCGATAATCACTCACTGTATAGAGACGTATCGGCAATCGCCGTTGTAATGATTCATTGACACAGTTAATTAATAATGAGGAAATAAAGAATTGTAATTCAGCTGATATTTATACGGCCATCAACTCGTAAAAATGTAATCTCACTAATAATGCAACAAGATGGACAATTGAATCCATCCAACGGAACATTCGAAAAAACATATTCTAAGAAAATAATCTTTTCAGAACAGGTGAATCCTTTGCGAAGAAAAGCCCGTAATTCGTTTGACAAAAAAATACGTAGTCGAGAAACAAGCAATCGTAACTCTACACTCTTCATCTACACTTGTTTTTATTTTTCTTTCCTCTCCTGTTTCAAGGCACAAGTACGTGCCGCTATAAATATAGTAAGTATGAAAAAGTGTAATAAAAGAATCTCTCGGCAACGAGGTTACGAAAGCTTTCGAGACGCTGCATCGAAACACAGCAACGTCACGATAAGACGTGATAAAGAAGACGCATACGTACTCTCGAACGCCAACCGTCGTCGTTCCCAACTGCGATTTAACGCGTGGTCGAACCTCACAATTTTCACAGCCGCGAAGAAGCCTCCGCTGGTATCTCCCTTCCACTACGCGTCGTTCAATCTCTCGACAGATTCGTAATTGCGCCGATGTATGGCCTCAACGTGTCGAACGCGCTCGAACGTTTTTCCGACGCGATAACCGACGAAACCGCGGAATCCGCTCGCACACGGAGAGACGCGAACCGCGAAAAGATGGAGGTTACGTGCGTTCCGGTGCACGCGCGCGCGCGCGCGCGAGCGTGAACAAATGAAGCGCGACGTCGAGTCGAGCGAGAGAGTGGCAATACGATCACAGGCACGAGGCAGTTGAACGTTTCGAAATGCGGCTATCGCGTCGTTGCCCGCGCGATAATTCAGTAACGATAACGATTAAAAGTGCCGGCGGTAAACGAGCGGCGACGAAAATTCAAGTCGGCCGTGCCACTCCGATTTCTCGACTCGACTGGACTGATTCTCGATTCCTCGCGCGCGCGCCGCGCTCTTGAGTGACCAACTTCAGAGCGGAACGTTCCATACGTCTCGATTTCACGCGTTCTCGAGATTACGTTACCGCGAATGCACCTCGTAATTTTAGACGCAATACGTTAATTTATTTTTAGATCACGTTTCCTTTCATCTACGTTTTTCTCATCTCCGTTTATTTGCGATTTATACTTGATTAATCGTGTTTGCCAATATATATATGTGATACCATAATGCAATGTTAAATATATAGATATATGTATACTATATATATTTAAACGAGTTGCGCATATCATCACCGACCAGTATTTGTACAGACGATCGCAAGAATGAGAACTAATTAGCATGAAACAAGAAACAACATTCGCGAAATATAATTCGATTTCATCTGTTTTAGATTCAAATGGATTATATTATATAAATACGTTTTCTTCCGTACGTATTCAAATATATGTATATACTTTACCGCTCATTACTCACTGTTTTTCTTAAATGAAAAAGAATGAATTGAAATCCTTTTTTTAGTCTCCTAGATATATATTAGGTTTAAATATAATGTTTGATAGCTCGAAATTTTTAATTCTAAAATATTGCTCCTTACTCTAAAAGTGACTCAAAAAGTCAAGTTTCCCGGAATAGGGGAAAAACTTGACAGAAAATTATTTATTCATCGAACAATATGAAAAAAATATATTCTTGACATAATCAAATGTCTTTTTTATCATTTCCGTTTCACATTCCTTAAAAAAATCAACCTTTTTACTTATGACGATTTCAACAATTTTTTATGAAGTCAAGTTAGTTCATTTTTTATAACTGATAAGCTACGCTTACTTAACTCATTTATAGTAATAATTCGGAAGTCGTTTTTTTAAATGTATTACTTTTAAAGTAAAGAAGCAATAAGTAAAGAGAATATGGTAGAATTAGAATCAAATTTGGAGTATCAGTGTAAGTGATCAAATTCACTAGAATATTTATAGTTTCACAAGTCAATATCTAGTAAATTAGTTTGCTTTTTAAATTTGTGTTAAGATACACAATCGAAGGCATAAAAAAGTAATATATATATATATATATATATATATATATATATATATATATATATATGCATCGAATGACTTTTTCTTCTTTGACATAATTTTTGTCTGTATTCAATAAATTAAATCTCTATGATTATAGATATCCGTATTGATAGTTTGACACACATGAAATCTAATTGCGCTATGAGTGTCAAACTGTCAATATGGAAATTGTCACCCCGATCGAATTTGCAAATATCTCGAGCACATTCTTTTGACGGCGTTTTCAATTGCAACGATGCAAATCACGGTGGATGCGATATTCAGCCTTCATAAAGTTATGCTTGATTAAATATGTATTCGATATGTGTATAAAAAGCGATTGCAATGCGTTTCCCACCTGCCATTTCACATTTGACTTTTAGATTTTAATTCGGAGTTCAACTTTATGCGGCATATAAATTTATATGAAAGTCGGAGTAAGGTAAATTACTCCCGATGCAGATTATCTCGATTAAAAAAGTGCACGTAATACCGCATGACTGTATACACAAAAATAACATGATAATTATTTCCCGTCGCGTCGTCCAACGATTCTTTGACCAGTTTAATTTCAGTATGCCTTAAAAAGCCGATAAGAACTGTTTTCCGCGACGTCTCCAAATAAAAAAAGAAAAAAGTAAGTATAAAGTTCTCGCTTCGACTAAACAGCTATATATACATATAAAACATCACGATACTTGTATTTTAAGATCCGTATTCTCATTAGCTGTGGACGCGTGACGCGGCGTGACGTCGGCGTTTACCGCATCGGGGAGACGCCGAGCTCTTGCGACACTTTCATAAACAAATATCGCGTATAATTTTTTTTCTCGCGATAACGCCGAGGCGCGCGACTCGCGACGAATTTTCAAGAAAACAACCGCGACGCGATAGAGGCGCATAGAGACGCGCTGTTCTCGAGCCGCGTGACGTCACCTCGACGGACACGCGTTATGTACATACGTATATGTATTACGCATACTAATCACGTAAAAATCTTCGATGTTATATAATGTATATATATATATATATATATATATATATATATATACACATTTCCGTCGCGGAAAACGTCATCCATCGCGAGACCTTACTCGAATCACCCCGCGGATCGCCCTAGGACGTCTTCAAAAATACTATCGAAATGCCTCCGAGTATCTCATTTCTTGTTAAATATTCAGTAACAATAAGAATAAAAAATACACGTTACAAGGAAACTCCTAAGGCTAATAAGAGTACAGCGCAGATTGTAGAGCGCAAAAATGTCTCTCCAATAAAACAACGTGATTACTTGTTCGAGAAAAAGTTGATAAAGAAGGATTGATAATAAGGATAAAAAAATGATACTCGGCGGGGTATTCGAATAGTACATTTTGAACGTAGCCCCACTCGTGTGTTTACGAACCGTACCTACAAGCGCGTCACACACACACACCGTTTGTTTCGCAACACGCACGCACACAGGATAGACGTACCACGCGCAAAGATAGACGTACGCACATGACAGGTGTGCCCGATAGGTAAACCACAGATAAGGGAACTTTGTATATGCATTACCTTGCTCCGGAACACGCGAAGGATTCAGACGCGATCCTCGCCGTGATGTCGGTCACCTTGACGCGAAGATGCTCGCGATGTTGCCCGTCGATAATGATTGCAGATTTTATCTCTCTTTCTCTCTCTCTCTCTCTCTCTCTCTCTCTCTCTCTTTCTCTCGCTCTCTCGTTGCGTTCTTCTCCTCGGAATCGCCTCCTAGATGCCACCAAAACACAAGGTTGAAACTTCCGCCGGACACTTACGATTCTATGTCAAACACCACTGTGCTCCGGAAAAAATATCCTCGGCTCTCACTTTATACTGTAGAATCTCGATGTATGTGATTTTCGCGGAGACACGATCCGCGCACGCACGGACGACGATCGTACGGTATCCGTGCGAGTTTATCGCGAATGGAGAAAAAAACGACCGCTCTCGCTCTCTCTCTCTCTCTCTCTCTCTATCTCTCTCTCACGTTAGCCTAAGCTTTGCTGATCCGTCGCTGCACCAATGTTCCAACTCATAATCAGCTTTCCCCGATCACACGAGCTCCGTGTTTTTTTTTTCCTCGGATTCGCGCGCGCTGCCGCTTTCTCTCACTTGCTCTTTCCTTCCGCGCTTCTCACGCCGTCCCTTTCTCTCTTTCGGCTTCTTCCTTCCCTCTGCTTTCTCTACTCCGCACGCGCGATGCGTTTTTGATGTTTCCTGACGATTCGGAAATGTCAAACGTCAGTGCGAGCCGTTGACTACGAAGCACGCGCGACCTGGACAAAAGTTGCAGCAATACGGCAACAGCGACGACGGCGACGGCGACGTGGGTGACGACGAGGACGACGACGGCGACGACGGCGACGTACTACGTGTCGCGACGATGACGACGACGGCAATAGTAGCAGCGGCGACGGCAGCAACTGCGGCGGCGGCAGCGGCGGCGGCGGCGGCGGCGGCGGCAGCGGCGGCGGCGGCGGCGGCGGCGGCGGCGGCGGCGGCGGCGGCGGCGACGGCGGCGGCGGCGGGGGGGGCGGTGGCTACGGCAATGGCGACGTACGTCGGAGGCGACGGCAGACACAACGACGTTGTTGATACGAACTGGCGCTGAACGGAAACGGGTGTAATATTATAATGTAGCTGACGGAAGCCTCGATGCGATTTTTTGAGAGAGGGTGAAGAGGTAAGGCGAGCGATGCTGGTTAGGCGACGGGATTGCGACTGCTTACTGCTTGCTTGCTAGCCGCTAGCGGGGGCCTGGCGCGACAGCAACTGCCCGACGGCAGCGCCCCTCTCTCCCCCTTCTCCCATTCCAGCGAGCCCCTCTACCGCCCGTTGCGCGTATTCCCCTTTCCGCCCCCTCGCCTTGCCAGTCGCCTCCCGCAGCCCGCTCGCTAGCTCACCGGTTCGTCTCGCCCGCGCGCCTATCCCTCTCTCTCTCTCTCTCTCTTCCTCTTTCTCCCTCGTCATCCCACCACATTCCAACGTTCTCCATTGCATTCGGGAAGTCTCCCTCCCTCTCTCTCTCCCTCTCTCTCTCTCTCTCTCTCTCTCGCTCGCTCGCTAAATATCCTCCACCGCGTTCCACCCGCTACGGTGCACTTCTCTCTCTCTCTCTCACTCTCTCTCTCTCACCACCCTGGAATTCTGTCATCTCGCTCGCATCCATGATATAACTCGGCTTTTTCCTTCCCCGCGCTCCCCTTCTACTTCACTGCGTCTCTCTCGCTCGCGCCTACCAGATACATCTTTTTTCCTTCCCTATCCTCCCGCTATCCACGGCAATGTTCCCCTCTCCCTCTCATGTCTCGCGCTTTCTCTCTCCCGCCGACTCGGCGATTTCTGTCATCTCTCGCTCGCTCGCGCGATGCCACGTCGCCACCACCGCCACCATCGTCGTCGACGTCGCGGCCGTGGTGGCGGTGGCGGCAACGACGACGACGACGACGACGACGACGAGGCGGACGAGGCGGACGAGGCCACCGACCGCCCCTCTCTACGGCTCGATAAACTACCTCGGCGCGCATGCTCCGCGTTTTCCCCTTTTCCCCCTCCCGCGCCTCCTCCTCGTCGTCGTCGTCGTTCTCCATATGACCGTAACTCCATCCTCGTCTCGTTCTCGCCACCGCCTGGCGACCCAGCCTGTACCGTTCGTATGCGCGTTCGCTCGTTTCGCTGGAGAACCGGCAATGGGGTTAGGGTTAGGTTAGGTTAGATTTGGTCGCGCATCGCCTGCTGACTATCACGCCGCTCGCGGGTGGAGGGGTTAGTCAGTCACCCCTTCCCTCCCACCCTCGCCTCCGCTCCCGGCAGCATCTCTCTCAGTCTGGCCTCTCGCGATCTCCTTCCTTCCGCCGCGCTGCGCCGCGCCGCGCCGGTACCAACACTACCAACACTACCAACATAGTGAAGGAGAACCTGCCGCACGCGTTCCGTACGTCGGAATAATCTTGTTTCACCGCGCGAGCGAGGAAGGGTATGTAAAAGAAGGAGCGAGAAAGAGAAATGATAAAGCCCGAATGCGAAAGGCAAAGGGAGATGCACGCGTAAGGGAGGGAATCAAGCGAGATCCGAGGGAAATTCTTTATATCAGCGCCGATGCCTTCAATGCGCACTGCGCGGTACGGCGACGAGAAAAGATTCTTGAGTGTGTGTGTGTATATGTGTGTGTGTGTGTGTGTGTGTGTGTGTGTGTGTGTGATGGAACGTGGGATCACCAGGCGTATTTTTCGCGGACATCGCGACGTCCGAAAGCGTCGCGAAAACGATCGGAAACGATCTGATCTCGGTCTCGGTTCGCTTCGCCTCGCGCTCGACCAGATTCCGGTCACTCTATTGACTCCGAAATTCGATCGGATATCTTGCTTGCGCTCGCGATTCCCTACGATTGTTTCCCCGTACGAATTTCGAAACTGCATTCAACGGGGAGGAAGAGGTAGGGGATAAAGCGAAATACGCAACGTCGCATCGGCACTGTTTAGACCTCTATCCGCTCGTAATCCCGGCTCGTGTGTATTCACGTATAGTTTAACACAGTACTTCCCAAATTTTCCGATTCAGCAAACGCCTAAATTCACGAGAAAATCTCCAAAGCCTCACTGATTTAATAATTAAAATCTTGTTACGCATATAGAGCGATTTCCGCTAGAAAAACAAAATCGTGTGTCTTTCCTTGTTTTTAGAATACCGAAATAGAAAGAAACAAAGTTTGAATTTCGAAAGGATAAATGTAACGAAAACTAATTTTGTGCGAAACCATTGTCGATTTAATTTGAATTATTCATTCGTGAAATGTTAGGAAGCTTATTATTGTACATTTTAATGATTGCGTTTTAACGTTTGAGTATAGAACGCTTAAGTAATTCGCGTGTCCATAAACCGGCCTTTATAATTGTAAATTAGAGAAAAGTAGAACATTGAATATTTTTCTTCACCTTCACAATACCGAAGAATAAAAAAAAAAAGAAATCTCAAAGGAAGAATTTTCACAGGAAAAATCTTACGAAAATTAATATCTTGTACGAAACATCAAGCATTATTATCGGTTTAATTCAAATTATTCATTTCTTACATGCGGAAAAGTTTATTATGTTTTAATGATTGATCGCATTTTAATGTTCGACTATAGAACGCTTATAGTAATTCGCGTGTCCTAGCCTTCATGGTTATAAATTTAGATGCAGTCCTTTCGAGCAGTTGACTAGTTTTGCTTTACTTTTCGTGTGATTTATTCGCGAGAATTTCTTTGAATATACATTATGCTCTTGCTGTACATATTAATATAAAATAAATGACATCATGAATATTTTCAACTCATGAAAATTCATAGAACTACTTAAGTATTAACACGTCGAGTGTCGGCAAAGTTTTCTATGCAAATACTAAGCTAATTTGTGCAACAAACCCATTTTAACAAATAACTTCAAATGTATGTATGTTCATACCTATGCAAATTCAACTCTCAATTTACAAAAATATATTTATCAGTTGCAACTGCCATGTTCACGCTAGTGCACAGAATCTGCTTTGGTAATGACTGAAGATGTGGTGGCAAAAATGAAAGAATTAACAATCTCGAAAGTTTGATAAAATTCCGTTTATTTTACAAATCTATATACATCTGCTTGTATTGTCGGTGTCCAACCAAATCGATTATTACACCGCAATCGGTCAAGCGATTTATCCTTCACGAAACCTATCTTGTTTTTCTATTTATTTTTTTTTCTAGAACACTTTAAATTTTTTGTTTGAACAACGTTTCAATTGCGCGTAACCCTAGAACGTTATCGATATTGAGTGATACAATATTGATACAGTATTAATACAGTACTGATCTCAAAAGTATAATATAAATATCTTTAGGTTTTCTAAACATAACTTCCGTCAAAGTCGAATACAAATCGAATACACTTAAAATTTTATAGTATATACCTTAATAACAGGTAATAGCAGGTGCACTTTATACATGGGATGAAATTTGACACACAAATCAATATCAAGATTTTCGATTTGAAATCGCGGTTTTGCGTTTCCATTGTTTTTCGTATATTCTCGTCGCTATTTTTACAGTTGTGGTTTTAGTGATCAGTTTAATGTTTCACAGTATGTATTGCTAGCATTTAAACTTGTTATGACGATTCAAAAAGTTTATTATTCAATTTAATTTATTTTTAAAATTTTTAATAAAATTAATTATTTTTTTTACAAATTGTTTGTATTATTAGTATGATGAAAAATCTTTTTTTTTTTTAAACCAAGTTCTCAACAAATCTAAAGATGATATACTTTTGGCTGATCCTGTACTGTAAATTTTACATACAAAGAAATAGACATTTTTAATTAATATAATGCAAATTTTTCGTACATTTCATTTTTTTAACAATAAAATATTTATATAATCTATATTTTTATAATCACAAATAACCTAATTATTAACTTAAAAGAAAAATAAATAAGCATACTATTAAATTCTTGAAATGATATAGCATTTTTCAATTGTGTGTGTGTATATATATGTCTCCTCATGACACTTAAATAAATATATAATAACACAAAACTTAAAAATCGAAATTTAAAATCACTCTCTATTATAATACTAATCATCGGATAGACCACTGACATAACATAGGACAGAATTTTTAAAAACTTATTCTAGCTTTTAGCATAGTAGCTTGAATCTTTTAATGACCACTGAATATAGTTTAGCGTTCAGTGACCTCGCTTATTTGAACGTAAAATTTACGTATCGATAGCATTCTAGAATTAATTTTCTATGCGACCCGTGCTTACAATTCTGTATCACCTGTCGCTATGCGACTTTAGCATACAATATTATGTGTGGCTGCATCGATGCATTGATCACGTAAAGCCAAAAAATCAGAATAAATATAATCTACATTAAATTTTCTAAGAATCATTAAGCTTTGTTTTCTTCGTTTTTGCAACCAACTTGTTATGAACATGTTTCCGATTTTTATGCAGTTAACTGAATGAGTACGTATGTTATAATGAATGCAAAAATTCATATATTTGTATAGGGAAGATTTTATTTAAAGAAACCTTATTTGTAGAAAGTAAACATTAATTAACACTTTATTAACAACGAGTGTATTCTGTCCTAATGTAAACAAAAAAGCTTTGCGGAAATAATCATGTTCATGATCTTAGAAGTACTCGACTATATGAATATTTTTTTATACAATTTTCTATTTTCGCTTATTATCATTAAGATATTTTAATTATTGCACTTCTTAAAATAATTTTGAGAAATATATAAACTATTTTTGCTTTATTAATATTATAAATTATTAATTAATGCTTCTTCTTTGAAAATAAGGTTTGTTTAAAAAAATCATTTATACGAATACTTTTTGCACTCACTGTATAGATATATATGTTTCTTACAAATATCTAGCGGACGGAAATTCTCGCCTTGCAGATAGAGTTGCGATGCAATCATACTGCAACAAAGTAAAGTCATGTTCCGATATACTGTCAGTACTGAAAATCTATTTATAATATACATACATAACATGAACTATAAGTTTTCGTCCTAGCAGAGTATATCAAAATACGACCTATAAAGGTCGATAAAATTAAACGAGCATTTTGGGGATCTAATATAAAGTATAGTTACATCACTCTAAATTAATATAAAATTATTTTATGTTAATATAACTATGTACAAAAATTAGTCATAATTAAATGCTTGACGCAAAATGGGAGAGAGAGGGAGAAAGAGAGAGAGAGTACAATTCTGAACTATTAAATTTTTTTATTATTGATCTGGCGAAATGAGAAACTTCAAAAATATAGCAAATCAAAAGCGAGCAACTTTCAATTAATATGATCAACAATCTTGATTGTGAAGAAAATTACGAATGATTTCCGCAAAGTTTCCAACATTTTATACTTTAAATTTTCGAGATCTTTCAAGTATCTTCTTGACTGTGACATCTTTAACAGTCGATTTAATAGCAATGAGTTTTAATCTTTTACCGATTGATTTTAATATATGAATATGGAAGGATTTCCTTGTTATTTCCTTTGTTTCTATCATTTATATTTCATTATAATTTCCTTTGTTTCTATTGTATTTATAAAAGATATTTTAATGAGATTATTTCAACGAGCGAATATATATTGTATATAGAGGAGCGCGAAACGAAGAATTATTATAAACACTTTTATATCAGGCATATAAAACAATTATAAAGTAAATATGCAATGAAGGCATTCTTAACTAATTACGTGTTAAACATGAGCAATTAATTAAAAAAGTAACTGTTTTACTTTCTTTAATATAATTATTATTTATTTTATATTTATATATATATATATATATATATATATATATATATACACACACACACACACTATTCTCGTAATAGTAGGAAAAAGTTACTGAATGCGTACCGGTCGCCTAAATTTTGTACCTTATCAATATTTTATATAATTTTATATTATCTCTTAATATAAATAATGTTAAGTGACAAAAATATAAAATAAATAAAAAATAAGTAATAAAGATAAAAATTTAATAGACTATCTCGTTTTGCGTGCTAATTTTAAAAAATTAGTTACAACTGATGTTAATTTTTTATATCAAATTATATAGCTGGTAATAATTTAATCGTGCAATTATATTCCGAATTTTTAAGATAAGACTGATATATATAATCAACAATAGTAAAACTAATTGATATCAGATATGAATACAAATATCAATTACAAAAATAAATTCTAGTCAGTTTAATATTTCAACACGTCCTTATCTTTACATTACTCATACTTATTAATTACTAAATACTTGATCTTTTTTTAAATAAATTTTTAAAATTAAATATTAGTTAATTACTACTAGAAATTAATGAATTTTTCTTTTTATTAATCTTATATTTTTAATCATTTTTACTCCTAATTTCAATACTTTCATAGAAGATACAATTCAAAAGACCTACAGATACAAGGTTAGGCGACCAATTGTCTAAACCGTGTCCATAGTAACAGTTTTTTGTTCCAAAAATTTTATAAATAAATTTGTTATTGGTAAAAAGTGAAATATGTAATAATAAATGCCTGAGACATCAAGTTATACATATTCCATTTGATTAGATACGAAACTCAGTAAATGAAAAATATAATAGAAAATATCTTAAGTGAGATACAACTTCTATATAAAAAATTAAGCGATTAACAACGAAGGTATTTGAAAATGAAAGACTTAATTCCGCTGAGTAGACCTGATCAAAACAATTGAAAGTATTTTTTTCTTTTTAAATCGCAAGTATATTATTAGTGTATAGGTACAGAAAAATATAAACTAAACTTGAATTTATCAGCAAAACAACTTACAGAAACATTATCGTTATAGAAAATTTTACTCTTTTTTCCTCTCTTTTCATCTCTTGTCGCTAAAGTAATTGTATAATATTATATAAAAAGAAAAGAGCTGTAGGGTAAGAGAAAGAGAGACTTTAAACGGCAACTGGTACTTACAACAAACATCCTGGTGTATATTTGTAGTGTTCTATATACCTCATATAGAACGAGAAATCCTTGGGATCCAATACCAAGCCAGTGGGCCACAGCGTATCGTTCGGGTTGATACCTCTCGCCGCATATCGGTCTAGTATCTCTCGTATGCGCACAGACCTTGTTCGCACGTTCATGGCTATCTTAGTTGCGATGTCACAACAGAGATCGGTTCGACCGCACTCTATTCACGTTCCAGATCTTGATGCGACGCCGTTTCATCCTGTCGATTTAAATCGCAGTGAAAGCGTATACGGTGCTACCTGATTCTAATGAATAACTCGCTTCTTTTATATGTGACCTCTTGCGCGTATTGACTTTTACATGCTCTCTAAGTTAGGGACAGAGAGAGAATATATTTTGTTTCATTATCATTCTCATACAATATACTTTGGAACATGCTGTATGAAATAATAGTGATATTAATTTTAACAGATCCTAATATGAATCTCAGTTTGAAATTAAGTTTTCGTTATAATTAACACAGGAACACACTGATTCAGCGTATTGTCTTCAATAGTGAAATTTTAGTTTATTGAAGTAAAAGTCTCTCAAATTGTATTTGGCAGATTAGTTATGAAAACCTATAAATATCAAAAAGTAGCAAATAATGATGTGATAATATATTAATTAATATGGCGATATTATCATTTTTTACTCGAGAAATAAAAACATGTTTTACAATAAAAGAGAGGGAAAGAGAAAGAAACGTTTCGCAAAAAGATGTAAATAATACTCATTATGCTGTTGGTGAGATCTCGGTTCTTGTCGTTACAATCGCAGGAACGTCGTTTTGCTTTCGCGTTACGCGCAGTGAGTATCTCCGGTTCGAAACTCTTTCTTGAGTAAGTTTCGATACCTCAACGGAAACGGAAGCGCGCCATTCCTGCGTCGCCAACTACGATAAGCCAAGCTGCGTCTACCTCTACTTTTAGTTGAGATAAATGCACTTTACATTTTCCCAAATACCTGACTACACAACGGAGCGGAAGTCCGCGTCTGCACGAAAATTTACCTTCCGTTTTGTCAGCAACTAATTCTTTTTTTATTAATATTTTGGTCAAGGTAATTTCTTGGCTTTCAAAAATTTTCATGCACTTGAGTAAATATCTCATTCATCAAGAAAGCTATAAAATTTTATAAATTCAGCATTTTATTACTTAATGAAACTTTTTATATCATTAATTGTTTGAAAACTTGTTTAATTTGACGTTTATAATACATACCTATATGTTTATAATACATACTTATATGTATATAAAGAATATATGTTTATAATAAAAATTTTTTTAATGATGTAATTATTTATAATCTTTCTGTAACAATAACTATTTTTTCCTGGTTTATCAATATTTAAAATAAAATTATTCTAAGATAGCAATTACGAAAAGTAAAAATTAACTTCTTCTTGAATCTTTAATTATGAAAAATATTTTTTTAATTGTGAGTAATTAAAATAAATATAATTTAACAAATGTCTTAATTTACTTATTAATATTATTGGATTAGCAATATAGATTGTGAATTAAGATCAGCAGTGATTAAAACCTCGGAAGCTGATCTATCAATTTATGATTTATACCCGACGTTTTTCACACGGCATAATTCGATATATATCGCGCTATTGGATATGCATCGGCGCGCGCTTTTCTCACACCGCCAATTAATTGTGATATTGCCCGCGATGCATAATTGCGAACGTGAAATTGTTCGACGTACCAAGCACCGAATGGCGTTGTAACGTTGAAAAATGAATAGCTGGTTCGAACGCACTGCGCTAGTTCAAGAAACCCATATGGACCCATAAAAGCAAGAAAGAGAAGATATAGGGGACAAAGATAGAGCGCAGGGAGGATGGATCGAAACATGAGATAGAAAAGAAAAAGAGAAAGAGAAAGAGGGGAAGAGACAATGTGAGAGGGAGGGGGAGGGGACGAGAAGGAGAGAAAATGGAACCGAAGTAACCGCCGAGGTGTGACACGAAACGACAAGAGACGAGGGGTACGAGGTGATATTTTTCATGAAGCTGAACCGAATAAATTTTTAACAAAAACTGCTGACTCCGCTGCGTTACGCTCCTTTCTTTTCATTTCTTCTTAGCAGCCAGCTGGCTGCCACCTTTCTTACCCCGAGTGTTCCGTTGCTGTATTTTGAGTACAGTTGCTGAAGATATAAATGTCTGTTTTGATATTATCGATGTACATATTTGCATCTTATCGATGTATCTACATCATTAAGCGCTTAACGATATTATCACCGATACACCTGTTCAATATTACCTTCATGTTACATCTAAGCGAAAGAGATAGGCAATTAGATCATGAGGTATAGAGTATCAATGCTTGAAATCTCTCGTGACCGTAAGTAATTTCTTTCCTATTAAATGGTACTCTCTAAATTTTTTTTGGAATGGAAAGAAGAGTGAAAATTGAGCCAGTCGTGAAAAAAGGTTGCTCAATTTTCAATTCTGAAGAGTGAGATTTCACTTTTCGGAATAGCAATTTACTCTAAAAGTATAATTTACTTTATTTATTCACTCAGGTGATGTAAATCAGTGAATTCTACAATGCATAGACTATATCAATTCGTCAATTGTTGTTGCGAAGTTGCAGCAGCAATATTTATTAAAAAATTACTCGCATCGATATTTGCGAAAAAGAATATTACATGACGTCGCGTGTCGTCACGTGTCATGAGACGTCATTTACGATTGAAAGTTAAGCAGGGACGGCGATTTTAAAATGTACATTTTCTATTGTGATGCCACGTGTCAGAATTACACTTGGCTGACCCGTTTTCAACCGCTTCAAGGAAGTACAACGAGCGTATCTATGAGGATACATATCGCGTATTTCTATACTCTGTTCAACGAGAGATTTACCACCCTTTGCGCACGGGAGGCGTAGCGGGCAAAGGGGATGTCGAGATTATTTCACCCGCTCAATTTTCTAAGCCAGGGCCCGAGCGTGCAGTATTTACGTATACAATACAGAATACATCTTCAACCTTTGCCTGCTATGCCGCTTCCTATACGCGGCGGGTGATAAATCTCTCGTTGAACAGAATATACTTGCATTTAAATCCTGGTATTCGAACGTCGAACTAATTAAAACATTTTCGATAAACTTTAAAGCATACCGTTAGCGTAGAGGAATCACAAAAATATACAAAATGTGATGAGACAAAAACTCCCAGCAGTCCCACTGATAATAGAAGAAGAAAAATTTGATGTAGCACAAATGTATATAAGGAACATAAAGAAAATTGTTACACTTAATATATTTCAAGAATAAAAGATATTTTACATTGTACGAAGAATATGATATTATTTCGGAAACATTACATCAGGAATTCACTAATCGTTTTTTAAATGTATATTATATTTTCCAAGTAATATTTTCTATAACCAAAAGTATAGAATAAATAAACTGTTATCTGCAATATTTCTAAAGCTATCAGTTATATATTATAATTTGCAAATACTTCCTTAGAAATTAGAATTTTTATTTAGTACATGTTTCATTTATATTGATGTCTTAAATTTCTTCTTTTTGAACTAATAATCTTAATTACGTAATATGGCAAAGTGAAGCTGTTATAGTTGTTTTTTAAATTTATGTTTGTTATCTTTCATATTTCCAGTAAATATGTAAAAAATACAGAATTTTTCTCCCGTTTTATGTTGTAGCAAAATAAGCTTCTTTTTATCATTATTTTGTTAAAATTATAAAAGATTAAAAAAATGATCACACTTATCATTGTATGTTCATGATAGATGAAACAATATACTTCCATTATTCGAATTTAAAGAAATTATTATTTAAATCATTAATATAAAAGTATTCCTCTTCGCAGTATTTTTTAATTTTTCTATCTTAACATGTTTAAAAAGATTTACAGCTGTCACAACGTACTCCGATAATTTGTGATAACTTGCTTCATATACAGGACAGAATCTTATAAATGTCACCTTTTGATATTTTTATTAGTTATGAAATAAATAAATTACTACTTCATAAAAAAAATTTGTAATATGGTATATATATATATATATATATATACCATATTACAAATTTTTTTTATGAAGCTATATATATATATATATATAGCTTTTATAAATCTCTTGGTGATTTCTATTTGAATTAAATAGATTAGCAATAAAAAATTATCGCAAAACAACTGTCTCTCCTATTTCCATACGAACAGACACACTAAAACCTATGATTTTCCCTTCGTTGACTGAAAGAGCGTTCTAATATCAATGTTTTTAGCCAACCAACATATTTTCCGTTTCATGTAAATAGGATTTGCATTATGCATGCAACACGCTGTAACGCACATTGTGATACGTATTAGTAACTCATTACATGCCAATGCGTATACACTGTTCGAGATAACGACGTCGCTCTGGAGCAGACTAAACATACAGTATATAACAATGTGGTTAGCAGTATACATAGTTACGTGATTGTGAAGAAAAAAAAATCGTTAAGGAAAATGTTAAGGAATCTATTTACATTTATTTTTTACCAACAACGCAGTAGATTCTTTTATAGTCGTTATATTATAGATACAGCGCATCGTAAAATGCATTGAAACATCCATCTACACTTTATGTTTACTATTTATTTATTTATTTATTTATTTATTCTTATAAATAAATATTATACATCGTTATTTTTTATAAATATATGACAAATAAACAAGACATATAAGAACATGCTTATACGCCTGTTGACGGAATATCAATGAATAGTTGTGCTTGTTATCCTGTAAAAAGATGATAATTTTCATAAACGATGCTTTCAGCGTAGATATTCTCTCTTCAACCAAACATAGCAATATCTAACCTGTTACGAGACTGAAATATTCTGCGGAAAAGTTTGAAAAAATAATCGGAAAATGAGCACGTCTTCTACGCACGAAAAAAAATAGTGAAACAGAGAGAGAGAGAGAGAGAGAGAGAGAAACACAGACAGAAAAGATAAAACGAGAGAGAGAATGTAAAGAAGGGTGTAAAGTACGAATAGGGAAATAGCGATTCGATCTATACTCTCGTCGTTTCATTCCACTGGGATATAGCCCGAATCGTGAAACAAGCGTAACGCATCGGACAAAATAGAGAGGATACGTACAAGAGCTAGAAAGAGAGAAAAAGAAGAATGTAAAAACCCCCTCGGGGTTCGACTCAGCATTCCACGATATCTACATCTATTTTTGGCCACGGTCAGCTGTAGTTGCACGGCATTAGCATAATGAAGACGGTTCGCCTCCTCTCGTTCTGCCAACGCTACGCGTTTATCTCTCTCACCTGTAGCCAATATACGTACCGTACGTATATACTTCTTTCTTTCTTTCCCATACATACACACATATGCGTACATATATCTCACATATGGGCGCACACTTCTTTTCCTTTCTTCTCCCGTCTCTTTTCTTCTCGTTTACGACGGAACGGTCCGAAAACACCGTTGACATCGCGTCCCGATGTTGCGAGCACACGCAGCGCCAAGTTACACAGCCGCGGATTCCACTCCACGGAGAAAATATCAAATTATCGGGACACGAGAAAGCGCGTGCAAGCTGGCGGAGGTCATCGTCTTTGGTCCGTAACCAGTTTCGCGTGCTAATCCGAACGGTGTCCACTCTGTCTCTTTCTTTCTCTCGAAACGATCGCGGATTTTTCGCGAATCGCCTGGCGTTATCTCATAAGGCTGCAAAAGAATAACCTATATTATCGTTCAGCTTTGCGTTGTCTTTATTGGATTATTTCAATAGATCATGCATTAAAAATCATGTAGGATTTTTTTCGAATTATAATTGGCGTTCGATAAATCAGAGTTTCTCTCTTTCTGTCTCTTCCTCTTCTGTTGTACATAATTTTCTCATTGCTCGTACATTATCGATTTGCGATATGATTTGCGAAATACTAAATCTCTCTTTGTAATAGTAACGATTTTAAAGAAAAGAATTATAATTCATCCGGTTTTTCTGACTTATCATTCTTTAGAAAATAAAGGACATATAAAGGGTGTTTTTTTAAGCCCGATAGAACTTAAAATTGTAAAAACTAACACAAAAATTAAATTATAATCAAAAAATTTTTTTTAGTCGAAAGATCAATGCATGGCATTAACATTTGAAAATGATTTCAGGCATATGGCCACCGCGGCTGTTTAATTTAATTTTTTGTTTTATTTTTTACAATTTCAAGTTCTATCGGGGTTAAAAAAACACCCTTTACATATATACTATATTTGTACGTACATATATAGTATATACAAATTCACATGGAATTATTTAAGATTCCAGTTTCGACCGTTATGGGCCTTTATTTCCTACAGATTGTACTTTCACATGTACGGTCCAATAAGATTCTCATTATCATCCTTTACTTATTTCACTTATTTCAATAGCATGCAAAGGCGTAATTGATTAATAAATAATACATTTCGTAATATAACGGTATAAACTTTGGCGAATGATACGATTATGTAAATCATATCCTGATATATACATCGTCCACAAAAATACCACGGCTTTATAGCGACGAGCGTTGGTCACGGTAGCAAGGAAACAGCGCGCTGATAAAATTCCACAATATTTCGACGAGGAGGAGGTCGCCTCTCGTGGACGATTTACAGGCGAGTTCGGCGATTCGCCGTGCGCGCAGTGAAAAGAGCACGAGTTGAAGCGTGGAGGGGCGAGAAGGGAGAGAGAAGAGGGTCGAGCGCGCAATGCAAGGAGATGTTGGAGAAAAGATAGAGGAGGAGAGAGAAATACCGATGACGAAGCAGGACGAGAGTTCGTACAAAGGAGCAGCAGCAGAGGGATGGGATGAAGCGGGGGTGTGCGGGGTGGGAAGGGGGGGGGGGGAGGGGAGGGAGAGGAGAAACCTGCTCCAAGACGGCGCATCGTGCCGCGCTAACAATACAATAAGATAACAAGCTACAAGCGGAGGGGCCCGTTGCGCTAACTCGACTTTCGTGGATAACTTGGGGCGTCGCTCCATAGCAGTCCACGGGGCCCGTAAACGCGTTTCTATCCGCGCGAGTTATATCGCGCAGCCGCCACCGGCATGGCACCTTCAACTCCCTCGCCGAAAACGCCACTGTATTTCTCCTCTGCTCTACTCTGTCCTATCCTGCCCTGTCTTGCTCTGCCCTATCCTACTCTCTGCCCTTCGCCTAATCTTCGCGAGAAGACGCCGGCCTCATAATCCCTCTCGTAGCGATAAAATTGCTCGTTACGCCACGCGTGATCGCACCACCAAGGAGGTCTCGTGGGAGCTCCGACACACTCTGCTCTGTATACATGGCAATCCCCTGGAATTTATTGTAAGTGATAAAAACGAGAGCGCGAAATTATCGTCAAAGTCGCAATTGCGTCGGTCGATTCGACTAACGAACTAGCGATTGGCAAGTTCGAGTATATTGTATAATTCCCTCTTCGAGTATCTCTTTTTACGGTAATTTCATGAATTAATTTAATCTCTACTTTAATAGTCTATTCCTTATCTGTTCTTATATTTAATTTATTCCTTTTCCTATTTTATATTCTACATTACCATTCTGTCATAATAAGTACTCTTATTTGTTAATTATGTTAAATTATGTTAATTACGTATTATCAAATTAATGTTTATGCAATGTATTCGACGTTCTGAGAGAGATTAATTTCAACTAAATCTTCTCTATCTGTCTGCGTGCATAAACGATTTCTTATTCATATTAAACCATGGCTTTGAGTACATGAATTTTGTACATAAATCGCACTTGCGCATATTCCTGTTTCAATTTACTACTCTAATTATATTCTATGTTATAATTATTGTTATTTGTGATTTATATTAGAATTTTTTCTTTTATTTTCTTTATTTTTATCTGAGTCTTTTGTTTGTATTGTTTTGTGTGACTTGGAATTAAATATAAAATATTATTAAATACATCGTGTTGACAATTAGTAATAAAATAATTTAGTTCGTATAAAATAACCGGTATTGAAGGAAAAGAAACGTGCAACACATATACTGTTTAAAATATTAATATACGGCAAAAAAAAAAGAAATAGACGACAATTAATAATCTGCCTTTGTTTTAAAAATAATTGGTTTTACAAGTTGTTTACATTAGTGGTGGCATAGTATCGTGCGATCTTTCATGGCGTTATTTCATGCTTTTATTCACGAAAAACGCCCATTTTTTAACGTGTATAAAACATGAAATCTTATTTTTTCGTTTTGCATTAATTTTTACTTTTTAACGCATAACATTGTAGAGCAACATATTGTTTTAGTATAATTTTTAATAAATTTTGAAGAATTTTTAAAATGAACTTTTTCATTGTTTATAATTAAAAAAAAAAGAAGTTTTAAAATAAATGTTTCCATTGTTTATAATTACTTTATAATTTGATATGAATAGTTACGCGTCTAAAAATTGTATTTTTATTAAATTTTTATTTTCTCATCTCTTCTCATATTTCGTACAATTTTTTATTCGGTTACATAATTGCAAGCATTCGAGCAATAATTGACTGACGGTAGAGTTATCCAACGTAACTGAATTAATGCCGAGAGTTGGTCAATAGGTCTCGGTAACTTTTTTCGTAGAAACAAACATGACCATTAATTGCTGCGTGTTCCAGATTCAGGTGGTAAATATCAGCATAGCAGTGAGCACATCTCTCGTTGAAAGTTCTGATTCACTTTGAATCTTTCGTTTTGAATATTATTCGGTTATATTCGTTTATATTGTCAAAAACAATTAAATATTGCCGATATTAGTTAATTATTATTAATATCTGAACGCACTGTTATATTTCAAGCTCAGAATAATGCAAAAGAAAGGAGTAATCTTTATTAATAAAAAAACAATAGGTTAAAGATATTATATATGGCAATATGTGAAATATTTTTTAACTTACTCCATTCAATATTGCATTTATATATAATTGATATGAAATAAAATGCATTTTAAAGGTAAAATTGATACTTTTGTGTGGCATTAATGAAATTTAGAAAAAAAATTGCCGTCGATGTTACAATATCATGAAAACCCTTAAAATCATTTTTTATCACTTTTCTCAAAATTATGACATGATAGCCAAATTTAAAAATAAATTCATATTTAGTACTAAAGGACTATGAGAAATGATTATGTTCGTTCAGGCAATGATTCTAAAGTAAATTCGCAAATTAGTGTTATTTATATTGAACAAAGTCGGATGAGTTAAGGTCAATTAGGTAGAAATATGAGAGAGATCTCGTAATAATAATTTTTGTATACCAAGAGATCCAAATATGTTTTACCAGCACGGATGGGCGCGTTTTATTAATTCTATGCGAGAAATATTAATTCTAATTACCAGTGCCCGGTAGTTGAGAGTAATTAACGACGCCGCGTCGTTTGTCTTCATCAGCAGTCGCGCTTTCTTTTAACGTCGCGTTTATTAATGAACGTCGCGTAACGTATCCGTGTTTTCCTAATTGGTAGAGAATTTAAATCGTCGTCAAAATGGCTCAATAGATCGTCGATAACTTTCATAGGATCTCTCAAATTCGTATTTACTAAAACCAGTCAGGAAGTATAACTCAATTTAATAGTTAATTTTTTTACATATTATTTCATATTTGAAACTGTAATTTTAATTTAATGACTCAAATAAATTTATTTTGAAACATAGCTTGAATTTTGTTTCTTATTTTATTTTATTTAAATAATAAGTTTAACAATTCTTTGTATACAAATTACTTAATCAACTCTCAAAATCTTAAAGAAAGGAATTAACTAATTCACATGTAGCAGTTAAAATTTGCTATTAGTATTTTACATTTATAAGGCATATTATTACGCAAATTAACATTTGAAAGAGATAATAATATTTCGATTCCAAAATGCTGTCTTGATTAAAAGAAATTAATTATTAAAAAACGCTATAAAATATACATTTGTAATAATAATTTATTTTTTTAAATTAATTTTAAATACGTAAAATATTTAACTTACGTTTTCATAATACATTAAATATTGCATAAATATTGCGGTGAGGTTGGCTTAATGTTTGTTTAGTGACATACGCAAAGTCGTTGACACATTACGTTATTATTCGCACGACTCGACTTGCGAATAAGTACGTTTTGTATTAAACTAGTATATCGTTTTGACATACATTCTAAGTAATTGATTTAACGAATTCGAAGAATGATCGTGAAAATTCGCAAATACTCGGAAATACAGATGTCTCCAATGACATTCTCTGGTTCGCATTACTTCGCGGAACGATCAAGGAATCACTTTTTGCTTTACCTTCACATACGAAACGTTGCCTAATTAAGTTCATGAAATTTAAGAATTTAACTTCTGACTTCATTTATCTACATACATCATTTTGCCACTCAGGAATTCGTGGCTCAACATAGAAAGTCAAAGGCCTTAGCCTCGATTGTGTTGTTCATGGAGTAAAAACCCGAGAATTACACGCAATTATTGAATAAAGTATTTAAACAATTGATCGTTTTGCGTATCGTTATACAAAATTGTGGTTGCAATAAATAGTGAAATACATTGTCTAAACATTATCATACCTCATGATAAATATAATAAACGATTATTAGAATCTGCACGATTATACGAAAACGTATCAAAGTAAATATTTATTGATACCTGAAAATCAAAAAATTAAAAAAACAAATGAGATATTAAATGACAAAATGTTTTTGTACATCACAAATGCGATATACAAATGCCAAATTTGTGCTACAAATTATAAGTAATAAAATACTGGCTTTTTTTTATTACATTATTATATTTCTTAAATATTTTATTAAATATGTTGCGTTTGTTTAAAACGAAAATTGGAAGAATTATTAAAGATTATAAATCATTATTTTATGATACTTTGGATGAAATTATTTTCTTAGCAATGCTTGAATATAAATATATCTCATATCACAATTCGAACTGTAGAATGTAAATGTAATTTGTTTATTACTGAAATTGATAACGCGAAACAATATGCAACTGCCGGATCAGATCATTCGAATAATGAAAAAGTATGTTACATCGATTATTGATAATTAATTTAAAATACAAGGAACGGAATATTCAGAGTACAGTTATAATGCGTTAAACATTTTATGGTAATGAGGTTATGGTCTCGATGTTTGTTTTAGTAATGTACGCTGCTATCGTATCCATAAGATCGCCGCGCGCCATGTTGTTATTGTGCGGCATGATTTAAGTTGATAGTAATGATACGAATTGCTCGATGTATGTCGTTATTATTTCTCGAAATTATTTCCTATAAATAATTAGCTACTGTCTGCTCTCACGATTCGTTAAGTCTTGCGATTAACGATTGATAATAGGTTGACATTTGGCATTCATATACATACATAATTATAAATTATTATTTTATTATTTAATAATAAATTTCGTGTTTGTATGGCATTTATAATTTGTTTCGAAACTCTTTGTTTTGAGATTTTGTTGTACTAATTAGCAAAATTCGTGGATATCGGACAAATTATAAAGTTTCATACCTTTCTTTCTTATTCTTCCAGCGCAACGTTCAATGTAAAATATATTTACATTGTATATGGTCAACATCAGTAATTATTATATTTTGATGATTAATATGCACCATCGTAATTAGTCATATTTTCGCGAATATCGTGTTTAAATGCAACGAGCAATCCGAGAGGAAAAGGAGGTAACTAGGAGGCAATCATGAAATGAAATATAAAATTTCATAGAGATCTAATGGAATAAACGGATTAACACAGATTAGTATAAATATTTATATTTAATCTTAAAATTAGATTATCAAATTTGTTCAACATTTTATTCACAAGGTTTTCAGAGATAAAAAGAATTTTCAGGAAACTCATAATTAGAAACGCCATGAAGATGTAAAATATTCAATAATAATCGTATTAAAAACTTTATCAAGTATAGATTATAATGGATTCTCAATTGTTTCATGTTTATTGTTTATTGTTTTGATAATTAGGAAAAAAAGAAACAAAATAAATTTTATGATCAAACTTGCATTTTTTAGGACATTTCTTGATAAATTTCTTTATATTTTTATATAGATGATACAGATGAGATAGTTTGAAACAAGATCCTATGTGTCCTTTATGCATATATGAATATTCATGTGGAATAAAAATGAATTACACCTAGTGAAAAGTGATTAAATTGGTTGTGTTATTTTATTTTTCCTTTCTCAAATAATTTTTTAATTGAGTTTAAAGTTTGCATATCTGGTTTATATACATTCCAATATTATCAAATATTAAATATAAATATAGTATAACTGGGGTACAAGAAAATAATATTTTTTATATGTTATTTACAAATATAACTAAAATGTGAACTAAAATATTTCACTGACAAGTACACAATTTAACTTTATTTAATTACATATTTTAACGAATTTTTAAAAGAAGATGCTAATGATTATTAATTATATTTAATTTTATACTAAATAAGCCTATTTTGTTCTCTCTTATTTAGTACAGCCTATCTATATTTTTATTCTTCAATAATATTATTTTCTGCTACATTTTCTGCTACGTCTAATAACGTCAGATCTAATAATTATTTCATTGGAAATTATAATATTGAGCAGTGTCCCCCTCCCTCCCCCTCCCCACAATATTTTAACGACGTTAAACGATGAAAGTAATCGTATCATTTTTTTGCAATTAGCCGAGTACGTTCTCGATTACTTTTTAATCAAAATGCGATTATGAAATTGTCTGCAACTCAAGATGAAACTTTATTCTGAGTATCTCACTTGAGATATGCTTTTTGATACGAGATTCATGTAACGACTATAAATACGGGCCTAAGTTGCCGATCGTGTCGGAATACTCGTGCACTAAATCATTCCACTGATGCACTCGACTCTCTTGGGATTACAAACGATCCACTTACAAGCTGGTCGGGATTACGACGGCGGCAATCGATTAATCAGAGTATACTTTATACGATCGACTAGGGAGCGTCCAACCGCTGCGAAATAAGCAATCGCGTCCAATTGGGTGTTTGTTGCGAAAACCTGACTGATGACGCGCTAATAATTTTGACGCGAATTCTCATCGTCGAACTTTGCGAAACGCGTTTCACATCGCCTGCTTTCAAAGTTCTCTCTCTCTCTCTCTCTCTCCCCTCCTTCCCCCTCTCTCTCTTTCTCTCCTCTCTATTCTTTTTCCTTTCTCCTTTTCTCAAGCTTGTGACTTCTTCAAGTAGACTATACGAGTCGAAAAATTTCAGCAAAGCTGAATTACTTGTACACATGTATAGAATGTTTAAAAATATACAGGAGTTATGTAGATAGTATCCATTTAAATGAATAAAAAAACTTCTATTGAAGATAAGTCCAAAACTTATAATATCTTGTCAAGAATAGAAAAAAAAATGGTCTAATTTCCTAGTAGCTTCAATTAGGAGCACTAAAAATTATATACACATAGATATATAAAAGAAAAAAAATTATATATACATAAAATTTGATGTATGAAAGTGGAAAGAGAATACATAAAATATTGAGTGCATTGAAATAAGGATCTGATATCTAATATAATGAATCTGTGTTTTTAGATTACGATGGATTTAAAAGCGAGCAATAGTAAAGTGTATTTAAATATAAAGTTTTTTACTCACTTGAGTGAATACTGTTTGCTACACAAGTCCTACAGCCTTTTTTTATATCGGTGAAGGAAGTACAATACGAATCCTATCCATAGTTCTGTAAGAATTTAGAGCTTAAAATGTAAGGAATTAAAAAAAATGTTATATGTATAAAGCAAATTAGCAAACAAGTAATTGCATGTATCACTTTTAAGTTATGCATGCTTGTTATATTTTCGAACAAAAATTGATTAAATTCAAAAACAACTTAAATAAAACTATTTTCGTATATCTTTTTATTATCGGAGATATAGTCTGCACAGATCAAATATTGATTTTTGCGAAAATAGATATTTCTCGAGTCATTCTCGAGGTTTGATCACCACGAACGAAAGTCGCATCGTGGACGATAATTACGTGGACGCAACAAACGAAATAACGCAAGCATGAGGATCCCTCGGACACGTTCGCAATCGTGGAATCGCATTTCGTTGTCTGAGTTCCTCGTTCTTCGTCTCGCCGCGCCGTCCGGCCGGCTGGGGCCGGCTGGGGCCGGCGTTATCCCGAACGAACAAATAACATTTGCCATTGCGAACACGGGCGCCGGAGCCACGGGACAAATTGATCCCGCTGCAGTCACGTACCACCTCGTGTCGGAACAACATAAAAATGTAATTACTCCTGTCATCGGAAACGCGCGCGAGAGGCGATGTTCGGCGAGCGGTCGAGCGATCGAGAGAGAGAGAGAGAGAGAGTGAATTGAGAGAGGGACGTGATGTTTGGTTTGGCAATGCGAATCGAGCGCGGAGAAGTCGCGCGAGGAGAGCGAACGGGAGACGCGGGAAAACTTTGCCGAGAGATAAATCTCGTTAGTCAGTGAACTGAGGTCGTTGTTATGTATGATACTTGACCCGATATTGATTTTAGAGATTACGAAGACTCTCGCTCTCCCTTCCGGCGCGATCGTGAGTGGATAATCAACGGCAAAAGGCAGTTGGGAGAACCCAGGCAACGATGCCGGTTGCGCAGTGATAATCGGCGAACGCAAGGCTGAACCGTCAACGTCCCTCGGGGTTCGTTAGCGATGCATTGTTTTAGTGCAAAGAAGTTGTAATTCTGCTAATACTAAGCCTTTTAATACTGCAAAATGAGATTAGGGAGATTACATCATCGGGGGTAACTTTATTGCTAATAACTGGTCGTTATCAAGATTGTTATTGCCGACCGATATTGCTAACAGCCGCGATCGTAAGAAAATGTTTTACAACCATGACATTTTGAGAAAATTAGGATCAATTGTGATGGCGAAATAACTATGATGATGATTTAATTCTATGTATTAAAAATCAAATATAATACATCTAATTATAATTCAAATCAATATACCCCGCAATATGGAGTAATCGTGACTTTTGAAGCAGGTTAGAAAATTTGTTTCGTAAACAAGAAATAATTTTGAATACTTATATTTCCTAATAAATAGAAGCTTTAAAATAATTATTTTTTTGTACAAGAAATAAATATACGTATATAATAAAAATTATGCAAATAATATGTTGTTAAATTTCCAACTTTGCAGTTTTCCGTCATAATTATCCTGATTGACCCAAAACGATAAGCAAGGCGAACCTGGTGAATATCGTGACTGGAATTGACTAATTGCCTTCTTGAGTATTACATGATACTATACGGTCTTTATTCATTATGCCGCAAAGTTGCCTCTGTCGATGTAATGGAACCTCATCCTATTGTACGGGAAGTTGCCGAAGACTATTAACTAACTCACGGTATTAATTCACGTGTATCGGGCAACAGGGAGATATTAGTTAATTATTACGGAATTAACGGACATAGGAGACTATCATGCCGTTCGGACATTACACGTTGTCGACACGAGAACAAGAAGCAGGGTGGAGGAGAAGAGGAATAAAACGCATGCGGAAAACTATCGGTGGCGTCCGGTTCAGGGCGAGCAGTTAAGCAAGTAATCGTCGACCGCATGGCGAAATTATCGATCGCGAAAGTCGTAGGGCGTACTCGCGTAAATATTCAGTAACCGCCCCCTCGCTTTATCATCGTTTCAGCGAAGACAAGATTCAAACGAGGTTGACGCGCCGCGCACGAGAAACGCCAAGACTTCCCCCGAAGAAGATTGCTCCTCTTTACGAGTGACATTCGCCAGCGATTATTCTCACTGGATGAGTTGCTAGAAAAATTTGCCGCCGAATACCTAGGCGTTGACGAGTGGAAAGTTAAATAACTCTTTCTACAGTATATCAAAGTGTACGTGTTTGTCCATATAACCATTTGCCATTTGGGACAAGTAGCTTTAGAATACTAATGATAATAAGAATTTGGTTTTTCTATATATTTGGACATTCTTAAATGTTTCTATATTCTTTCATGTACGAAATGTTTTAATAAATGTATCTTAAATAATAACGTTTATGATTATTTGCAACTTATAGGCGAAAAAACTAGTGATTTTTTAAGCATTATTTAAATATTTAAGAAAATATTAAGACTAAAATTACGCTCTTTTTAACCTTCAATAAATTTTACGAAATTTTTGTTAACAAATAGTTATAAAAGTGCTAAAAAATTATAAAAATAGCATTCAATAGAAAGAGACAAAATATTGAAAGGAACAATGATATTTTTTTAATAGCCTGACACGTTACATTGGCAATTTTACTTATTAGCCATGTATTAGCAATAAAGTTTTTTTTTTCGTTAGAATAGCAAAAACAACTTCCATCACATTTTAAAGCATTTTACAAAGATATAAAGAAAAAGAAAATAACGTGATAAAGTGCAGAACTGGGAGGAGATTTTTGACACGGTCGTCATGAAGGGTTTAAGGAGACGGGGTAATGTAGCGGGACACGCGGCGAGAATAAATTCCGATCGAGCGACCTTCCGTCGCCCACTTGTCAACGAAGCTTTCGACGCGAGTTTACGATAAGAGCGAAATGAGGATTCCTTCGGAAAACTTTGCCCGGACGATTGGATTCATCCACCTTCGATCGGTCGCAATTCTGCGCCTTCTCTCTCTCTCTCCTTCTTTCTTTCTTTTTTTTTTTTGATCGCTCAGCTTTCATTGGATCCCGGCGAATTCTTAGAGAACCACCGAGATTTCGATACGTATTTTATCCCCGTGCACGTCGCTGCGACCAACTATCGAGATGACCGGCTTGGGGACCTAACGAGATCAGTAGCCATGGTACGCGTGGCAAGAATAAATTACGACAGAGCCGTTTCAGTCATTGACTATCATCGAACGTGCTGTTAAACATGCTTACGACTCTGGATCGTAATCGGTACAACCACGTAATGCGTGACGAGAACGAAAAATCACATACTAAACATCAGGTATAATGTTTGTAGGAAAACTTTACATATAAAATATAAATAACATTAACGCTACTATCCAGTCACTTCACAAATCATTTTTTGTCACCTTTTTTGACAAAAAAGTGATTACCATCTAAAATGGATTGTTACAATTATTTTTTTTCTAAACTAACATGAAACTTGTGAAACATAAGTGTTCTATGTATTTTTGTTTTATCTGATAACAATTGCTACTTATTTACTATTGCTCAATGAAAGATATAAATTTTTTTTATTATTTCCATCAAAAAGCAGTTTTTTTTATCCGATGATCATAAATGGCAGCACTGTAAAAACATTATATATAAAACATATGTAAATACATATAAATATGCATTTGCGTTTAAATTCATAATAACATGTTTATTACATTAATTGTATTAACTTGTCATTGTTAAAGAAAGAAATAATTAACATTAAACAATTTATATTAATAGTACGTTTTTAAAATAATTTTCCATCTACAAAAATTCTATATCAAATTAAAATTACTTTTTAAGTAATTCTTGTCAAACTGTCTATCAGTTACAATTAATGCTCAATGTCAATTAATGTATTCATTTCCACTATGTCGTATGGCTATGGTATTATAAAATATGAAATAAAATAATAATTTATTTAATATATTCATATCTATGAATATATTTATATTAGTTTTATATAAATGATTGTAAAGAGAATTACACATAAATAGCTGTATTTTGATAGCTCGGTAACGATATATCACCGTCTCTTTCATTCACATCATTATAATTTAGTGATAAAAATTATCATACACACAATAAGAGCTTAGTTATAAGAAACTTATAACTTCCTTGACATATTTTAGATCGGTTTGCAAAAAGTTAAAAAAAAGATTTTTGTTATGTATATTAATTGTTAAACGCAAATTATTGTACATAGTTGCGATAAAATATAAAAAAGTCTTTATGTATTAAAATGTTTTTACGAATCGTTTATTTGTCATACACGAAATATAAATATTTATAGTTAAATAATTTAATAAAACTTTGTAGTTAAATAATTTAGGAATAAAAGTGTTACCATTTGCAGTATTAAGATGTTTTCACGTTTAAGTGGGAAAACATCTTATTCGGTCACAGCTAGATCTTAATACTTAATAATGTATCGGTGTAAATTTATAAACATGTTTAATTCTGTAAACCGCGCACCGAGAATATAGAACTAAGTATGTATATAAATTCACACAGAATATTATTTAAACACGAAACACTAATAACTATCTAAGACCGAATAAGACATTTTCCTATTTAGTTATACATCGTTCACATATTGGAACGATATGTCACTAATATCATTTATTGTTGTTTAAGATATTTTGTTCATAATTGTGAATATTAACAAGAAGCTAAACATTATTCCTGAAAAGTCATTTTTCAAATTAAATTATCTTCTAACCAACATTAGATAATCTAAAACAGCTATTTCGGTCTAATGACTTCTCTCACGAAGTAATAGAATTTTTGATACACTTATTTGCGCGCTAAAGTGCACAAATAGTTTTCCCACCTTTCGGCAACGCTAGGGTTGTATAAAGTACAGTTGAAACTTTCTCGTTTAGTGACCTAAATGTTTCGTCCTAAATGCAACTTTGGAGGGAACGCTCGAACCCGCATCAGCTCGCAACGAGACTCTCAAAACGGGGGATGTTTTCGAGAGGAATTTTTGTCCCCGTTCACGTATACGACGACCATCGACCGTGCGATCGTTCCGCAGCGATCTAACGAGATCAGCAGCGTTGGAACACGCGATGGGAATAAATTCCAACCGGAGACGTTCCGTCATCCACTGTCATCGGGGTTCTAAACGCGTTTACGATAAAACTGACGAAGAGGAAGGTTACCCCTCCTTCCCCGAAGGAATGACTGTACGACGTACGACGTAACTCTCCTTCGTTCGTTCGCCCGCTGGCTCATGTTCGATCGATCGTAATTTCCGTCAGTGACTCACGAAAGAAGAGAAGGGAGTCGCCGGACAACCATGTATACACGCGCACGCATACACGTGCACACACGCTACACTTTACATGCGCAAGGAGAAGATAGAGGGTGGTAACGCGGGGGCTGACTAATCGCCGAGCTGAACTACCCGACATCCCTCTCCTCGAATCGGTCTCTTCTGAGAATCAGAGGGAAAGAGGAGGATTCTCGCGTCGTGGGTTTTATCCACCGTTTATATTCCGGCGTCGAATAGATGCCGTGAACGTCACATCGTCGGACGGTTGACAGATATTATCATGTCGTTTCTCGACGAGACGTAATAGCGACGTAACGTTGTCTTCCCTCGTCCAACGTCCTTGAGACGCAATGTCCTTGTTATTATCATCCAGACGTTTCTACTAATTGGCCAATGAAGTCATTAAAAATTCGCTATCCAGCTCGAAGAAATGTAAAAAAATCGAGTCTCCTCAAAGTGCCTTATTCTGTCAAAAAAAAACACTCCATAGACGTTTGCTTACACATTACTCGCTAAAATTATGCGAGTTTGTTGCGCGTATCAACGTATTATTTGATATGTCGCTCGTAAAGCAGAACATTTTCTTATAATATCGTTGCGTCGTCGTTGTCATCGTCGTCCTCGCTGCCGCCAATAATCGTACATCATACGTCGGCCACGTATCGAGAGACAACGGCAATCTGTCCGTAAAATGATTCGGCCTGAACGGCGACTGGATGCCAGGAAATCGATCCAGAATAATATTACATACGTGCACACGCGCGCTTGGCGCGTATCCAGATGCGTTTACCGATGGGATATTTTTCCGCATGGCGTAACACCGCTGAATGTACAATAAACATGGAAAAGCTATTGCACGATGCGCCACTTACACATATTACTCCGTTGCGAGAAGTTTATGGCTCCACTTTTATCAATCCGGTACACTGAGACTCGACTCACGCGATGCTTACTCAATTTTATAACAAATAGTGAAGTACATCAGTCGATATTGGCTTCACAACCCTGAATGGATCTTGGTCTGTTCTAAAGATTAGTTCTGGTTTTCTCTTCGTGAACATTCGCAACAATATGTATTTCACGTAATGTGGTTGCCAACCACATACAACCTCTAACTAATAGGGCCAAGGGCAGGGACGTGCCTAGCGAATGTGCAATGCGTGCATAACACGCAGGCGGCCAAAGCCAGAGACCGAAGTCGAAATTTATCGAATTATATCTGGAAATACTACAAATGCGACAAAATTGCAACTTCCTGAATGTTGGCAGCGTCCATTAAGATTATCTTCCTCCATTGTTCGTTTCCATCATTATAGATTGACTTTAGTTTTATCCATTTCTATCAATGTAAATTAATTGCAATCTCGGTTTAATTTATTTAATTTTATCTTTTTCTAATTCTTAAAACTAGAAAAAGATAATAAATCAGGAATGAAATCAAGATTAAAAATCTATAACTAATCTATATTGGTAGAATAGACATAAGAGATTAAAATTAATCAATATTGATAGAAATAAATAATAGAGAAAAATAATTTTGATAGAAATGGAGACGGGATAATGTTTCATTTCAAAAGATCATTTAGAGAAAAGTCTCTATAGTGTAGCATTTCGGTTCAAATAATCGATTAACGGGGATGTTATTATATATAATCAAAACATTCAAATCGAAGACTGACGGAAATACAATTTACTCAGTTCTTAATAATCATCGATAATTAACAAAACTTGTTAATTCGTCAATAGGAACGTAAAAGGATTGTAGAAGTATTGATTTTATTGTTTCATCTTTGTTTCAACATAGATATTTCTTCGCACCGCCTCAATATGAGACGTGTCGTATCTCACTCTTCTCAAATTTATACGAAATAAGATCCTCCGAGAGCTTGAAATTCATCTTCGCAATCTGAATCTTATGCACATATATTGCATATTACGTAAGCCAACCAAGATTTGTTCCGTCATCTCGATTTTACTAGCGATTCGTATTGCGCTAAGTTCGCGTCGCGCTCCTCGTATTCAACAAATCACCGCTACAACGAAGCCATTCCGCTTACTTTCAAGACGCGCCCTAGGTTGGTATCATTCTGACGCCGTCGTCGTAAATCGCTAACACGTACTAGGCGATCCTCGAGAGAGATCGACCGGCAAGTCCCACGGGTAATGACTCGCGCCGAGGAAATAAATGTAAAGATTGTCTACGAGATTCCGGACACGCGTGACCCGCGACTCATCCGCTCCCGTGACCCCCTCACCCCCTCATCCCCCTCTATCCCTCTGGCTGCACACAGTCGGAAGTTACACATCTCAGGTTTTACCCTCCTCTTCCTCTTCCCGTCTCGCAACTCGCTCCTTTTCAGCAACTATTCTGCGACCATGACCAGTCTCAACGTCGCTCGTCATTCTTGCGAGCCGGTTCGAGGGGGTAGGAAGCTACCCCCTCGGGAGACGATGGCTCTGCACGGTGCAACCTGGTTGGCGCACCTTTGACCCCAACATCCTGCATGCAGGTTGCGCGAAGAGCGTCTGCAGGGCGTTTAATAGAAATCGAAGGAGGTCCCCCTCTTACCCTCCCGTTCAGATCTTCTGCTAAAGCCGGTCTAGTTTTGGCGCGACTCCAAAGCGCTCAAGATATATCTTATCTTTTCCACAGACGACGTTGACGAGATTCGATCGCCGCCCGTCTGCTTAAGCCGCCTCTAAAATATACTTGTCGGATGTTCGATGGATTCGGGGCCTAAAACGGTCGCCAATCTCGCGTCTTCAATCCTCGCTAATGACACGGATAAATTTGCAAGGGTTTAGCGTTAATAGCGTCGTATCAAATGACTCTCCGGTTGACTACACATTCGCGAGAGTTGTCGTAAACCAGGGAGCAAAATTATCCCCCGGGACGTCCTATCGCGAGGCTTTGCGATTCGCGAGTGTCATAAGTACATTTATCGGTAAGTACGTGCTACGACAGCTTTAACGACGCGTCGCGGAGATGATAAACGATAAATTAGCGAGGAGGATTTTACTCGAGTCGACGTAGCTCGACGGGGGTGGCCCGGCGACTTCGATCGAATTATTCAAATTTCGGCTGTAAATTGCATTGGACTCTGGCGCTGGTAAGATACCTCGCGAAATTGAGCCGTGTACAGCGCCGTCCAACAATACCAAGCGAGGTAGGTCGGGCTATAACGTACGATGAAGATTACGACCGTTGCTGGTATCTTCTTAGCTATTTATTCAAAAACCGGTATAAGTCGAGGTCTGTAGCGCGATAATTTTGGCCTTTTAATATATCATCTGTTTTACTTATCTTAAAAAGCGCGATACCGTAAGAAGTTTCATAAATACTTGAAAAATATATCTTGTAGATATTACGTAATCATTTATTATCTAAAAGACAATAACGATATTATATTTCACCGTTGAAAGAAAGTAATGATAAAAAATGCCAACGTAACAATAATAGCAATCATAATAATCACAAAATTATAATTATGGATAACAATTATAAATTATGTATGTTATAGATAATAGAAATTATATAAAATTTGTGCCATTAATTATTACGTATAGAATATACGGGAGAGAATCAAATCGTTGCAATAGGTCGAATTAAATTTTTGCAATGAATAATTAACAGAAACATATTGGAATAATTAAATTTTCTCGGAGTTGTCATGCCGTCATATTAAAATTCGTGTGCAAAATATCAAAATCGACCATTATTCGTGAGCAATACTGTACTAGACAGTTCGCACAGACTGCACCGGCAAATCTTCGTGGAGATACGAGATATTTCGCAGTTTCGCCGGCGTAATTGCTTTTATCCGATTTATATGAGAGACGTTTAAAAGCGTCGGAATTAATTCGGACGGTTGTTTACCGCTTTCCGCGGTACGTACTCGAGCATTCTCGAGTATCGTCAAAGTCTCTCTCCAAACTCGGCCAAATTCTACTCACGCGTCTTATACTCGTAGATCGGAACCGCTACCGGTTTGTTCTATCAGGAAATTGGACTATGCGAGTAGTTCCTTTGCCCCTCGCGTTATACTTCGCGTATGAAAAGAGATCGACCTTTTGTATAATAAGGGGAAATAAACATATAATAGAGAAGCTGCGCGCGATCCGCGACGAACGGTCTCTCATGAATTTCGAGAAGAAAAGAATGAAGAAGGACTTACATAAAAAAATCTACATTCTTGTTATAGCACGCTCTTCAATAAAATTGAAGGGCCACATAGTGGCAAAAATAATGAAATGAGTAAATTTACGTAACTTATTTGTGCAAATTGTAATATTTTTAGAAAAGCGTCTTGAAAATTCTACTTCTAAATTTTATCTATATTTTTTCTCGACGATATTTTTACGTCAGTTTAAAACGGATCGCAAAATCGACAAAAATTAATCATCTCAAGATTATACGAAATACTACTACACTTTGATATTTCATATTCTTTTATATTCTTATACATATCTTTTAACCCATATAACCATATTCAAGTAGAATCTTTTGACTTTAAAATATTTTTTTTTAAATTATGCAACCACTTTTTTTGTAGTAAACATTTATATTATTTATTTATTTTTATAATTGATTTGGCTCTTTGTCAAAAAGTTTTTATAAAAGATTTTATTCATTATAGAATTTATTATAATTTTTGTATTTTTTACATACATTTACAATTATATTCTCTAAATAAAATATTGCTAAATAATTTTTAGTGAATATTCAATTATTAAAATAAATTCTTATCAGGTATATGTAAATAAAAATAATATTTGTTTGCATTTTAATCTTCTAATATATGAAAACACATATAAATATAATTTATTCACTTGCTAATTATAATTACGATAAGATAAAATAGTAAACTTGCGTTTGAAAAGCAGTATTGAAAATCTGACAATGTATTGCATTATTGAGAATATTTATTTATATACTTGTCGTTCTCGCGCTAGTAATCATTGGAAATGGTACATAAACATAAATACGCAAGCAAATAGGATAGGATCCTGGTTGCAAACGCAGGAAGAGACCATCTATTAGAGCTATTAGAGCCGTTACATGTTTTGCCAGACTGGACGCCAGAAAGATTATGCAATTAGGAAATGGCCAGCATCCAAGAACGTATCTCCACCTTCTCGAACGCATTACCCCACTACACGTAGTATCACTGTCTTTCTCCACTTAGGGTTCAAAGAGTCTCGAAACAAGTTCAAAAATAGTACAAAGTATACATAAGGCACGTAGCAAAACTCATTAAATTCAAAAATAAACAGAGATGTAATGCAGCGACGGTTCTGCACTCTGACATTAAAGTTTTCTACTGCAGTGTGTGAAAGCTTTTTTCGCAATATGAAGTTTTGTATTATGGGGTCGAAAGCTCTGTTTGTTTTACTGTGCAGTTCATTAACTTTAACACAACTGACATGACATTTTGTGACTATATCTTTGTTAACGTGAAGGTATCAAAAACAAAGAGAAGTTTTACTTCTCTATTTTAATCATATACACTTTTTTGTTAAATACGGTACCTTTTTACAGAGAACTATAATATCAACTACAGAAATGTCTTTTATTTAATTTCTATATATGTATGCAATACAATAACGTATTTTATTTAAAAATCTTAATAAATATCATAAATGCCATTGCACATCAATTATATAAATGTTAATGTTGTTTCAAAGATAAACTGTTTTAATTATTTTTAAATTCTAAACATTTTAAATTTACTGTTGTTGCATTTATATATGATATAACATAATAAATAAAGGGTTCCATTTAAATTAAGAATAAGCAACTAATTTTTATAATTTTAAAAATAATGTAGAATGTACATAAATTTAATAATTACTCTAAAAAGATAGTCTTGCATCATCAAGGAAATTGATATCTACATTTAAAGTGTTATTATATATAAAACATAAAATTTAATTAAATTTAAATATTGCATTTACAAAAGGAAGCGAAACATAAAAATCAAGTTGCCTGAATATTTTTTACGATCGTGATTTTATCGTCGGTGGTTCTTGCTTAGATTTCTCTTCTTTACTACGAGAAGCCGAAATAGGAATCTCAATATTCCAATATCGTCCGAAATATTTCGATGACGTAACAGAGAGAGAACGTATGAGCGTGGGCCATCGTATTATTATGTTATTCGCCTTCATTGATGCATTATGTGTGCCTGTGATCTTCCTCTTTTATATAAGCGAGCCTAAAAATCCATGTCATATTTATATGTGGCTTTAACAGCCGACATCTCCTGATATGATCATTCACATTATCATTCACACTCAGAATTCCGCATCAATTCAATCTTTAATATAATTAAAATAAAGTCATAACACTAAAGTGAATCAACTAAAATAAATTACAAAAACAGGAAGGATCGCCAGCATATATTTTCATGAATATTATCCTTAATTCCAAATGACAAGATACTATTCGATAAGAAATATAAAGAAATAATAATATTGTGCACATAATATATATGTACTAAATATGTATTATATTTGACAAATATTTGAAGATAGGTTTTTTTGCAAAAGTTTTATTACAAAGAATTTATTCGTAGTTTTTATAAGAATTGTAAGTTTTGTAAATTAAGTCAAGAACGCCCGCAGAATAAATTAAAAATACATAATTTAATTTTCATTCTGCAAGAATAAAAAATTTATGTTGTCAATTATTGTTAATTTATTAGATACATTTATGAATTTTGTTTTTGCAATTTATATTTATGGATATATAATTTTTTTACCTCAAATACAAGAATAACACTATGACATAATAATGAAAAATTGTTGCATAATTTTGATTAATCTTAAAATTTATTTGATTAAATTTATTTATTGAATTTATTTTATTAATCTTAAAATGTATTTAATTTAAATATTGCTAATTAATCTTAAAATACTGCAACACTACAGCTGCGTCGAATGTCATAGACGATTGCGCAATATTGCGTTTCCTCTGTAGACAGATATTACTCGCTTGTTTCAGTCACCTTATCTGGCCCGGAGCGATCATTTGTATTCACAATGTATTTGCCGATCGGTACATGCGTTGCGTCTAGCATAATCGCGAGGAATACAGGTTGAAATTGAGCGCGCGCCTACGCTCGCAACTGAAGTCCCACGGTGTTGGGATCCAATTCGTGGATTTGATCAATTTCGTCTGACACACGACCAACGTAGATACGTAGATGTGTATGATTTCCTGCTCGCCCAGTCTCGTCCAGAGAAAGTGATGCTTTTAGTTAAAAGGCTTCTAGGCGCTATGTACAATGTACATTTTTATTCGTTAATTCCTTACGTTCTACGTACACGTGTGGAGCGTAGGTTAGCATAGGACCAAAGCGCAAATGTAGAGTTGAATTACAAAAATAAATGCAACATGAATAAGAAAAATATGCTGCAATCGGACTTTTGCGTACAAAAGCAATAAAACGTCTCCGTGACAAAGTTGAAAAGTTGGCCATTATAACTTGTAATAAGGTCAAATTGATCTCGATAAATAAACGACTCTATATAATTTATTTAAACTCTCTGGTAACAAGCTCGTCATTTTGACGTCAAAAGATGTCATTTTGTCGACAATTTGATGTCAAAAGACGTCATTTTGACGTAAGCTTACTACCAAGGAATCTTCCAAGCATTGACATTATTTTTATTAATCATCTTTATAATGGACAAAAAACTGACACAAAACAAATTATAACAAATTATCGAAAAAATATACTGATAAATTGAAAAAAAATACTAAAAAAAAAACTATTAGGTGTTGGAATTAATTCGTAGCGTTTTACAAGTGATGGGAAGTACTTTCATTAATGTATTTTTTAATGCTCATGTGAAATAAATAACATTCTTTCATTAAAAACGCTACGAATTAATTCCAACACCTAATATAAACTGAAAAAATAAGTTATACTGTTTTTCTAATATATTTTATAAATTTATATAAAATTATATACAATCTTATTATAATGAATACCATGCAATTGACGCTCTACGTTTCTAGGAACGTGTTTTAGGAAAAAGCACGCATCTTAAAAATGATGTTTTGATAAACCCTTCCTTAAAAATTATTTTCATAAGGCCCGATAAAAAGATCTGTGAAAGAGAGACAATCCCAAAATATTTTAACCGAACAAATAAGCATGAGATATATTTTTTGATATATTTTGCATTTTCCATTTATGAAACATATCTCGTATCGTATATCTGCAACGGCCGCCTTCAATGTGATGCCTATGCGTTTGATTATTGAAACGATTGCTCGGTGTACTCGCACGTTCCTCCTCGTTGGTACACGCGCCACGACTCGCATAATCGCGAGGTTGCTCGCGTTAAGAAGGATGTGCGAGTTAACTTAGCTCGTTGCATTAACGGAGATGAACTCATTCCGCCTATTTCTCTCTGGCTCTCTATCTCTACCTCTGTCTCTTCCTCTCGTTCCTTTTCTTCTCCCCCTTTTCCTCTCTCCCTCCCCCTCTCTTCTCTCTCTCTCTCTCTCTCCTCTCTCTCTTTTTTCCTCTTGTCTCCTTCTAGTTTCCTCTCGCAAAATGTGCCATCCACTTGTCCCCCCGATCATTCTCTCTCATACTGCCATCCTTCTTTCTGGACCATGGCTATGCATTCATTTCTCGCCACCTCCCACCACGTCGAGTTTCTCTTTATCTATGGCGGATTTAACGAACCATGAAAATCACGTCTCGCGAGATGTTTACTAAAGTCTCTTGAGCGCTCGCGCCGGTATCTTCTATCACGCTGTGCAACCAAATTCCAAAAACGTGATAGGTATAACGAGTGTCGCCGTCGCCTATGAGCGGTAATCCTTTGCGGAAGAAGGGCGATAACATCTTGGAATACTGTTATTTGCATTTTACGCAGGCTTAAACATTAATTCGTAAAGGAGATCCGCCGAGGCCGCACCGAGTCGATACGAAAGTTTCAAGACGACTTTAGCCCCTTAACATCAGAGAACTTCCTTCTGCGAAACATGGACAACTAAATTACTAACGAATCAATTAAATCTTGCCCGTCAATCTATAAACGATGTCAACTAGTGCTAACGATTTGGTGGGTGTAAATATAGCAATTGAATTAAACGTGATTTAAGATTCAACATCGGAAAAACGATAATTAATCTCTTTCTAGTATACTGAAGTATTCTCCTCCGCTCTCCCTTCTCTCTCTCTCTCTCTCTCTCTCTCTCTCTCTCTCACTCTCTCTTTTTCTGAAAATATAGCAAACGAAATTAATGTTTTAAATTTTTCATTAGATCAATTTAATTTGTTTTTAAACTTCTGAGAACGAATAGTATAATTAATTAAAAAATATAACATGTAATATAAAGAAATTTTTATTATAACTTTTAAGATAATTTAAGTATTTTTTCTAATCTATGATTTTAATATATGTTATATGTTGCAATAAACTAATCTAATTTGTATATATTATTAAATAAATAAGTATTATAAAATAAAAGTATTATATAATATTGAATAAAAAAAAATAATAATAACTTGTGATTATTGAATGTCAGTAACTTAAATATACTTATTCGCAAAGAAAAACGGATCACTGTAACGTCATATAATATTTAATAATATAAACGACTTTTGATCATTTAGTTGTTTAATATTATTGTTTAACTTCGATAATAACTTTATATTATATATAAATACGTTAAAAAACGTTAAATATTATAGATAAATTCATTTTTGTTTAAATTTAATCAACTACGACTGTTAAAGTCAATTTCCACACGATTTATTTCGAAAACACATTTTTTTATTATTTCAATCTTTTATCATTTTTATATTAAAATATAGCTATTGATAACAATCAAACATACATTTTTGAAAATCATTAAAATACATATTCAATTATAAATTATATAAATTAAAGTTCTTTTTTTAAAAAATATTTCAAAATTCTACAAATATTTAAAATTAATTATTATTAAAGCTGATACTGATTCAAATAAAAAGAATTTGTTAATTTATTAAGAACTGTTAATTTATTTAAATTTATTAAAATTATATCATAAATGTGTTTATTATAATCGAATTCATCTTCCCGTATCTCATCAACATAGGAATGAATCTAAAGAAATCTCACTAATTTCTTGTCTTATTTGCATCATAAGATCCTCGTTCAAGGAGATTTATGTCCTTTGAATTTAAAAAATTACATCCGCATCGACTCGATTCCGTGAGTGGCAGCGAATTAACTACTTAATCATGCGAACGTGCGCGGGTCACGACCGCGGATTAACCCGAATTGAACAAAGATAGATTCGAGAAAATTATACATCTTGTATCCTCCATATCGCGCGAGCGGTGTACGATACACCGCTTTCCAATTGGGACGGTTTAAAGATCTGCGGGATGAAATATTAAATCTGGAATACGGGAGCGGCCGATGTACTTCGCGCGCGCGCGCGCGCGCGCACCCTCGTAATATCGTCCGATTAATAATGGCCGGTGAGCGACCTGGGCTCCGGAAATACGTGAAAGCAGGCACGAGTGGCTTCATACGTCCGTCGTCGGCACGAAAATGCATTTAATCTACTTGCAAATTAATGTTACACGCCTGTTGTACGGTCTATTTTGGATCAGAGCCATGAATCTGAGTGACATATTACTACACCCTTCCAACCGGATTTTTGCACGCGATTTTTCTTCTTCGCCTTTCTACAAATTCGCGAGCTTGTAAATGGTGACCTAGTTAATACAACAGTTTTATACCTCGGACTTATAATTAAACTTTATTACTTGTTTCCTTACATTATATATATATATACTATATAAAATACATTTAAAGACTGAACACGGAAAGAAAAAAGCTGACCTACATTTGTCTTTTCCTTCAGTAGAAATTATATAATTGATCCGAATATCATCAGTTAGATATATAATTACAAAATGTGAAATTTTCTCTAAATTATAAAATTCTATTAACTGACAGAGCGACCACAAAAACTTTCCAAGAAAACGAAACCCTTCCAAGATTAAAGTAAAAAAATGTATACGTATATACAAGATATCCGAGAATCTTGGATTGTAATTCTAAGGCAGATTCTTTGAAATCGATTTTCGTTAGATCTATTATAATTAATGTCGAGATTTCTAGAGCACAGAGAGAGATTTCTAAGAATCACTTGTAGAAGAAAAAGGTGTAGAAAGAAAGAAACGTATCAGCTTCTTTTTGCATATCCTTTATTTGTAACAATCCGATATTTTCCTACAACGTATAATTTCCGTATACCTATCTCTTCATAGTAATGCCAAAAAAGACAAACCTGATCGCGATCTGACTTTGCGTGTTGCCCCAATTAGTAGCGTAGTAGCTCCCATTTCCCGTTCGCGATGTCGCGTGTCGTATGCGAAAATTATTGAGAAAATTTAGGCTCTCTCGGCAAAGTAGCGTAATCGAGCGAGAGCGTGCCGATCGTGCACGGCCACTTTGCTCTACAAATACACTTTAGCTGTCTATATTCGAGAGGCGAGAGAGAGAGAGAGAGAGAGAGAGAGAGAGAGAGAGAGAATAATATTCGATGTAACAGAATAAAAATGGTTGAGCGAGGAGAAAACAGCCAGAGGGTGAAGAGGTACCATCTATCGTGGTAATTTCGGCCGGCTAAGTGGCGCATTGGCCGATCTTTTCTTTCTCCTTATCGTCTCTTTTCGGCTACCGTTCGGGATTTAACGTAATGGTTAGACCATGTACGACGACCACGACGAGGTCAGATCCCAATCCCGGTCACGAATGAGTCACGATCCGAGTCGCGCAGTCACGAAGCTGCCGCTCGACTTCTACGGCTCTCCCTTTCTCTTTCTCTCCCTCGCGAAACCCATTATATTGCCTTCCACGCCTCCTTAATACGCTTTGATTTTCGTCCCGTATCCCGTCGTACGATCTCCCTTCGCTTTTGTATTGCGTCCTTGCGTCCACCCTTTACCTGCATTACAAGTTTGTCACGCGTCGAAGTTGCGTCGAATTCTGACAGGTTGAACTTCATCCGACATTTTTTTACATATTTATTTATCCATTTTGTTTACTGTTTTATCTTTTGTATAAATTCGCTTGTAGTAAATTACTACAATAAATATATGTATCTCTTTATTAAAATTGTATTTAGTTTAAGTAAAGTTTTTACACGCATTTCAGAGATATGTAATTGGAAAATTTACTTATCTGGAAAATTCGATAATTTAACGAGTTTTCTACAATTTCATTTAATTTAATAATTTAAGAAATAACCGTATATTAATACGTAACATATTAATATGAAATTATTAATATGAAAATAATAATCAATATTAATCAAATATGTATGCATATATGGCAATGCAAAAGAATTATTGGTAATAAGTATTATTGATTTTTTAAACTTGGCGGAAATTATTTCCGTTAAATGTACAGCTAATTTCCTCGATGTTATAAATTTCTTTCATTGTTGTAAAAATGACATGTTACATGCAAAATCCAATACACATACATATACAAAGAGAAAAATTGAGAGCTACTAGAGAAAAGCGCATATTTCATAAAATACGAGTTTACGAAAACATTGTTTATGTTTTATTGTTAATCTCTTGAGTGAATATATACTCTGCGATCTAATTGTCTACTGCAAAACGAGTATTCTCCAACTGTATTTATCGTTTATCGTATCCCGGCATCGGATACTAGTTTGCGAGACACTCATGATAAATGCTGTAAAAATGATTGGATTGCTGCCAAAAAGTCACTTAACAAGTCCAATTCTACATATATAACAATGAAGCAATTAATGTTATGGCAATCTATATCGTTGTCGCTGTAGATATTTGTGTAAACAGAGAGAAAGGGAGGGGGGCGGGAGAAATATAAAAAAAAGAGAGAACGAGGAAGCGAGAGGAAAGATAGGAGAGATATCTACCTACGTACATAAAAAATTCATAATTTATAATAATATTAGTGATAGTATATACATTTTCATGTTATCTCAGTAGTGTTTAAATAATGATAATAATTATCTGTTACACAATGAATTCCAAAAAATGTTATAATCATTATTGATAATTAATAATAATTATAATAATAATTAATAATTATTGATAATGTGGTCTGTAGTCTTCTTTAATTTGGAGCATAGATACTGAATGAAGTATAATCAGAGAAGAATTTAAGTGAGATGGCAAGAAAAACAATAAATATAACTTTTTATATAATTTAATAATAAATAATCCGCTTTCTTTTATCCATTAAATGGAAATTTAATAATCTTTAAAACACTTAATATACTCTGTTGAATTAAAATTCTTGTTATATATTATACAATTGGATTATTCATGTCCTGCGCATTCCTTTTTTTCAAAATACGAGCACTTGGCTAAATAATTTATTATTTCCTTTTTTAATAATATACAATTTTATAAATACTTTCTAAAGACGTATATGTAAAAATTACTTAATAATTTTTGTATACTTGTAAAACTTGTAAAAATTAACTCGGAACATGAACGATCCAGTGTGTGCAATAAAAAGTTAGAAAATCATCGTGTGTTCTAAAGGTTAATCAAGTTAATTTATTAATAATCAATATCATAAAAATAATAAGGAAAAGCTTTCTGATAAACTAATTTCTTTTAAATTATATTAGAATCTGATAGATTTTTTCGATTAAAATTTATTAAAACAATTTTCATAAATTATTGGGTCATTCTTCCCTTACAGAAATCTAATATTGAAATCTGATATTGGCCAATTTATTACTGAAAGACAGTAATTAATCATTTATTTGGAGTACTAAAAGCACTGAATAGTGTTTTTAATACTTAAAATGACTAATTAATTATTGCCTTTCAGTATTAAATTGGTCAATATCAGATTTCTGTAAGGAAAGTATGACGATCCAATAATTCATGAAAATTGATTCATAATAATATAATAGAACCTAATAGAATAGATCTCTATCAGATCTAATATAATCTAAATGAATTGATTTGTCAGGAATCTTTTACTTATTATTGTTATGATGTTGATTATCAATAGTTATTGCTTTATTTATCAACATCTGCAGAAAATCCATATGCTTTGTCGCAATAAATAATTAAATAGCGTGCGATTTCGTATGAAATTTCCATAGCTTTTCGAACAGAGCGGAAAAAATTTGCGAATCACGGACGCGCACTTAACGAAAGAGTGTAGAGCGATTAAGTTAATTGCCTCTTTAATTAGACGGCGCGCAAACTTATGTCGGAAGAGCCACTTCTTCCCGTCTAGCACAAATATTTAATTACAGCGTCACACGTGCGGGATTACTTGGGTCTCCTTTGCATTCGCAAGATGCGACTAATACTTAATACAGGATAGAATTTGCACCGGAGTTTCTACACGCTCTCGATCTCTTTCCCGTGTGTAATGCCTGGAACGTTCGCCATCGCATCGCTGGATTATCATCTTCCATGCTGCACGCGAGCCAGCGAATTTATTTGAAGAAACATTATTTATTTTTATGATAATTAATAGTTAGGATATTCAATTTAAGATACAGTTAGCAGACAATTTATTTGTAGCAATTGTTAATGACGCACAGCAATTAATATTTATGACTGTAGTAGCCGAACGCGAATTTAAAATTGTAAATTAAAAACTCAGTTAAATTTTTTTATTTTACATGGACTTTTCTAAATCTTATTGAAAATTATCGCAACTGCGATTTAAATTTGCAATTATTATGTATAAATATTTGTGAACCGGCTTTATAAGTGGTATCTGTTATCGTAGATTTTTTAATATATTTCACAAGTAATTCGTTCGTTTCTGTATTTAATTATTTCCATCGATATATCTCTCCACATGAGTAAAGAGTATCGCAAATCATTGCATCTCCCTTGTGTGCGATGTTTAATCGAGAACAGTGGACCAACGAGAGCTTATATGCACATAGAAGAACGGAATTCGATTGAATTCGACAAAAGACGACATTCTCGTACACAAATCGAATCTGTCAAGAAAATCACGCGTGCAGACACGCCGTCGAGCGCATTATTGACGGGCGGAGGGTGGAAATGTAACACGGATTTCAATAAGGAGAGTCAGGGAGGTATCCGTTAATCCGCATGGCTTAATACGAGGACTGGAAGAATGCGGGGATCTGGTATACAACGTCCAAAGGCAGTGGGACTCGCTTTCCCGCTGACCATTGGGGGTAATTATCGCAGCTCCGGGGAAAGCTCTCTCACGCTCATATCCCTTCCGGTCAGCTAGCCAGAGGAGGCTTTCGCGAGCACGTCCCCAACCTTCCCCTTCAAAGGATCTTCGGTATCGCGTCGCGTTGTGCATACGCCATGCCACGATGGCAATAACCGGTAATTTTTCTGCAGAGAGATCCTTGCAGCGCTAGCCAACCGCTGCTCGCCGCTGCTCGCCGCTGCTCTCACCCCTTTCGCCGCTCGCAGGGGTGCGTGTCGTTCTTTAACGACACGGAACAGGTAGAGCTCTCCTTCCGGAAACAAGCCACAGAGAATAGAGCTGATTGCGAAAGCGGGGTCACGTCTTGACGGCGGCGATTTCCGCACAAGAATCACGGATCGAAGAACAATCCGTGAACGATGCGCGCTGCCGAAGAATTCTCGGTAAATTGAAAATTCTCTGGTCGGTGATTTTAGTCGAATTACGTGAACGAATTACGTGTCCCGAGGAATTTAAGAAACCGCTCCGCATCTAAACAGCTACCGATTTTTTTCTCGATTTACACTTCTGTTTATTTATTATTTACTATTACTTTAATTTTTTTTTATTAATGTAATTTTATTTAAATTCGCGATTTCGTCCGATAGTACTATCAAATACTATATAATAGTACTATCAAACAATGTCCATGGCGATTGTAGTATTTTATTATTATATTTGTAAATAACGTAAATTTCTAAAAATATAATATATGTTATATTATATGTATATAATACAATAAGAGATATCATATATAGACCAATGCAGTGTTTTAAATCTAGGTTGCAATGTAGAATATTTTATATGCTTTCAAAATGTGAATACTAGTGCTCTCTTGAAATATTTTCACGAACTATCTTTAGTACGTTTCTCGTATGATACATGTGATTCAAATTTTATCTACTGTCGAGATGTTAATTCTTCTTTTTTCAAAAATTTGCAAAGAGGGATTAAATTCAATGTATTTTTTATAGTATTTTTGTATTTAATTTCTTAATCTATTTTACTTAACTTTCTTTTTATTTATCTTAATTTTTTATTATGTCTAAATTCACAATTTTATTTTAATAACAAAAAATAATAAATATATGCATTTCTTAGAATTTCAAGAAATTATAAGGATTGAAATTAATAAACATTTTTGCAATAAATTTCAGTAATAAAAAAGAACAGATAAATAGTAATAGATAATTATACTTAATGTTAGTATTGTTATTATTGTGCTATTATCAACTTTTACAATTTTATTTTAATAATAAAAAAATAATAAATATATGCATTTCTTAAAATTTCAAGAAATTAGAAGAATTGAGATTAATAAATATTTTTGCAATTACAAAAAATAAATATAAAAATTGCTCTTAAACGCACACAATTTCTTTCAATTTATAATTTTCACGATTCACAATAAATAAATCAGAATTTGTGTTAAAAATTCTCTTAGTGATTTATTCTTCTCACTCAATTAATTTTATTAATTACAGCAATAGAAAAAGTTCCTCTTACATGTAATCGATATGTATTAATCCGATCCTCTTTGCAATCTCATTTAGTTTACCACAATATCAGAATTCATAAAAATCAATTGTACAAATTAAAGAATTAAAGAGTTAATGAGATCATTAGGTATGCTTTGCATTTGAAAATAAAGATGATATCATATTCATCTGAATTCATTTCAATGTGTCGACTACGTTGGGGTGCGACTAATCTGACGCGACAGGATCACGCGAAGCATAAAATCCGAATTACGGTGCGATACGGCGAATCCGTATCCCAAAGTTTCCGTTCCTGCCCCGCAAATTACATCCGCCGGGTTTTGTCACAGACTGGGACTATTAGGTCTCGCAGCTTGGCACGGAAACGTTGGTTTTTAGAGGGCTGCTGGGCAACCGTTGTTAGCGATAAATAAACGAGACGTTGATAAGGTGAAAACTAATTAGATCATGAAAGTTGTCGGCAATGTTTAAAATTCATGTAGTTATTGACCTTGGAAAGGAGTTCAGAGAGCAGTATCTACAGTGATTAAGGATGTCGAGAGCTCTACCATGGATGGAATGTATAATACGAGCATGTACCATGGCGACTGCGGGCACACGATCAAACATAATAAAGTTCAATCACGTGGATAAGTTGTTGATAACTTTAATGGGATTTGTCATAATCTCTTGCAAACAACATTGCTACATAAAATATTATAATTAATGATTTATATGTGTACACACGTAAAATATTTCTATTTCTATTATGTGAACTATTGTTTATATATAATTCATTTTGTTACATTTCTCGATAATTATGAAGTGTTTATAGATGGCTTGAGATTGAAAGAAATTTATTCTACATCTTGCTTAAATTCTATAAATTTAAGATATTCACTTTTTTTTTATAACAAGAATAACCAGCTTTTTCATAAAATTGTAATAAATAAAAATTGTACCAGAGTTATAACATATAAAATTATATCAATATGTCACACATATAAAAGTAATTTGGATAGGAAATTTATTAAAATTATCATATAAAAGAAATAGTATAGCAAGTCTTTATAGCAATAATAATCCGCCTAGACAATAGTCGCGCATAAATTACAACATAATGTCATGTTATCATACGAACTACATGAAATGTAAAATACATTACAAATGTCTTTTTTGTAATATGTTGTCTACGACATATCTGCTTTAGTTTACGCTTGAAGTATATGTGACAAAACTAACAGTATCAACACGATAAATTTTGTAACTTTTATAAAAAATATACATTTTTTTAAAGGTGTCCCTTTTTTACAGATAAAATTAGAAGAAGATCGCCGATATCAACGTATCATTTTGAATATTCTAAATTTTTTAAATAAAACTTTAGAAACATAAGTACAAACTTATCACGAAGTGTCTTTTATCAGCATAAATTTTATTGTTTGTAATCATTTTATATTGTTCAGTATAATTAACCTTTTCATAAGATAAACAAAAAAGATCAACAAAATAAGTCAGGCAGTAATGTGACATATTCCTATTCTTTTTCTTTCATCAGAAGTCATCTACACAAAACATCTACAAGTAAATGTATATATGTTCTAGATCTTTTTATTTTGCAAAATATTTTTTTGTCTTCATCCTATTTAGCAAGACATAAACACGTAACGCAAGTTTTTTTGAAAAGGGGAAATTTTCCCACCGAGTTATAAGAGAGTGTCTCTTTAAAAAATGTATAAGTATCAGCGATTTTCCTCTAATATTTAGCAGTAACCGTTTTTCCATTATTTAGGAAATTATTCGAGCACGATTATTCAAATTGAATATTTGTAATCTAATAATTTAAGAAGACAAGCTATTGAACTATTGCTTGAAATTAATCGTTTCGATCCCTCAATGGCGTCAACGTTTTATGAGGAGAAGAAATAGGAGTTGAATGTACCATTCCTACATTTTCCTTGCCTTTCCAATGAGATCGCTTTTCTTCTGCTTTCAATTTTTCTATGGTCTTTTGTTGTTGTTCCACTAATCTGGTCTTGGTTAGCAATTCCTAAAAAAATCATTTTCAGTCAGAGATATAAAAAGAAAAAATATACAAAAATATAAATGCGATACTTATAATAATAATCATAATTTATAATAATCATGAGCTTTATTGGATAAATAAAAACGCAATTTAGATTTGCTTAAAGACAAAAATATTTATTTCTATAAAATCCATTCTATAAAATATAATTAGAAAAATAATGTAGTCAAATCTCCTCTTTGTAAAGTTGTTTAGAATCAAACATTCTCTTTAGTATAAAATTTCTCCTTAGTCTTTGTTTTTATCTTAATGACACATGCGCGAAATAATCTTATTTTCGCATTGTCTTCAGTCTCTTATTGTATTATAATTATATGAAAATATAATAGCAGGAGAGTAATATAAAGAAACATTACTTTATGAGATTACAATTGATTCACAAAAAAGCGAAAATCATAATCACTATAATAAAAGAATAAAATGTTTATTTCTGGAACTTCACAAAATGGAGAGCACAAGTAGACTTCAACATTATTTACATAATTAAATACATGAACCAAAATTCCACAATTGTACAACAACAATCGCATCACTTATTAAGCCTATCTGAGTGCCCAAATTATAAAATTATATACAGATTATATTTATAAATTTTTTAACATCTATTAAAAATATGATAATTCCATTAAAAATATCGTACAGAAAAAAAGCAAAAAGCCAAAGAAGATATCACAAAAATTGCAAAAAGCGGGATGATACCACACACCTGTTCCAGTTCATAGTTCTTGTCTTTTAGCCGAATAACATGTTTAATTCTTTGCTTAGGATTCTGATGACCAATTACGTCAGCATATTTTTCAATAACTTCTTTGTATTCCTTCTTAAGAACTTCATTCATCGTTACTAATTTCTTGATCTCTCTACAGAAAATAAGTCATTATTTTTCAAATTCATAATAAAAAATATATTATATTAAACTTACTCGTCAGCTTCTTCTCGTCGTGTTATTTCCTCTTTAAGTTGCTGAATAAGTTCATTTTCCGAAGATTTCCATTTGATTCGTTCTTGCTCTAATAATAAAGTGGTTTCCTGTAATAAAAGACATTGTTATTTCCTGACTGTTTATTTATAATTTAATTTCAATGTAACAATAAGTTTTATTGATTAAAATAATATTACCTTTGCAGTTTTTTCTATTTCTTCAAATTGTTTAGCTTTTTCAGAAAGCTCTTCTATTCGAGAATTTGCCTATAAATTATATATTTCATATTTACATTAATAATGCACCATTAATAATGACCAATGATTCATTTACAATTTAATTTAACATTATATGTAAACTTACTTCATTTATAATAATTTTATGTTGTTTTGCTTGATTTTGAAATAATCGTTTATTTTCTTCTAACGCTTTCTCGCTACTCTCTAATTGATCCAAAATTTTATTATTTTCTAGCTGCATTCGTGAAATATCAATTTCTCTAACATCATTTTGTTCTTCTAATACTAGTAATGCACTTTGTGCCTCACTGATACTTTTAGTCATTTCTTCAAGTTGTATTCTCAACTACGATGGAAAAATCAAATTAAAAGATCAACTTTTAGAAAAATGTAAATATTTTCATAAATTACAAATGTAATATCAAAATAATTCCAATAACAAGCGTATTACCTCATTATTTAATATAGTTTTCAGTTTAGAATCATCTTCAAGTCTTGTAATTTCTTTTGTGGCATTCTGTTTTAGATTTTGTATTTTTGTCTCAAAGATAGATTTTAACGAATCAAATTGAGATATATTACCAGACTGATGTTGATCTACTAGATCTCTGTGAGCATCTAAGTCTTTCATGAAAGAATTAACTTGTTCGTGCACCAATTGCGAATTGGAACGCATAGCAGTAAGCAGTTCTTTATGTTCGCGTATGCAGTCTTCACCACGTTTGACTTCATATTGTAATCTTTCCACTTCAGCGCTGCTTTGAGCCAATCGATTAGTAAGCGCAGCAACAGATGCTTGATTTTCAGCCATAATTAGTTCAAATCTAAATATTTAAAATAATTAAAATAATCGCTCAGCAAAATAAAATATGTAGATAAAAATTTTTAGCATTATGAAAATCAAATTTGTTGAAATTAACCTTTTCTTCCTAGCAACCATTTCGGCCGCTTCTGATCTAATGTGATCCTTTAAAGCTCTCAATTCTTGTTTCTTCTCCGCCAATTCACTTTCTGCTTTATCCAACTCAGTTTGCAAACTTTGACTAAAACTTGCCTAACAATCACAATTTATGACATGATAATATTATATTATGAATAATGTTACTAACATTAGCATTATCATAATCACCTGTGTTTCCACGGATGATCTTAGTTCCTCGAGTGTCGTGGAAAGTTTTGTGATTTCAATATCTCTTTGAGAAAGTTTTTCGTCTAATGCAGCACGCTCTACTTCCATACGAAGCAAACATCTTTTATAATTGTCATTAGCAAGTTGCATCTCCTCTTCTACAGTATTTCGCGCTTCTTCAACCATGGCACTGACCTAAAGAAAAATTCTATTTTAATATCTAGGAATACGCTTTTCTATTATCATAAACATTTTTTCAAACATCACAAGGAGCACACATAGACAAAGAGAAAAAAATATAATATTCACAGAAAAACATCTATAAAATAAGAATTACATTTTATAACAATTTATAAGGTGTATAATGTCTTGACATTCACACAAAGGTTAACAGAAAACGAATGATTAGTCAGTGATGTTTGGCATTCTACGCACGTGTAATCTGCTTACTTTCGCGTCGCACTCAATAATTGTTTTTTTCACCTGTTCCGTGCTCTCAGTGCGACATGCTGTTAGTATATCTCGTTTATCAGCTTCCATTTGTTCGATCATTTTCTGAGCATGCTTCATTATTTGTTCAGTTTCCTCTTCGATTTTTTTAGCAGAAATTCGTTTTAATTCCTCTATTTCTTCATCTTGCATCTTCTTAATCTGTATAAAATATATACATATATACACAAATACACACACACACACACACACACACACACACACACACACAAATTATTGTAAAAAAAAATGAATTATAAAAATGTGTGTGCGCACGTGCATATGTGTAATACAATTAAAGCAAACGCTCTATATATTATATATATATATATCATCGTACATTTTCTATTTCCCTAAAGTATTCATCTGCGGCATTCTCTAATACTTTCTCCAATTTTAATTTGTTTTCAGCGTGTGTATTTGTCATATCAATAAAATCTTTTTTATATTTTTCCATCATAGTGTTATGTCTCTCATTTGAAAGCTTTAGTTCATTTTGAGCTTCTTGTAAACGTTGAGTCACCTAAAGAATAAAAAGAAATTAAAAATGCATCAAGGATGTTTCCATAAAACTTTAAAAAAGTGATAAATTGGTTGAATAATTTTTGTTAAGTAACCCATGTTCAGCATTTTCTTAAAACATTTGGAGTCAGTTTTTAATTTTGTTACATGTTGCTTAATTTTTATAAAGTTAGGAAAAATAAAAAATCGTGTTTTTTAATTTTGTTTATTTTTGTTTCATTACAATAAATGTTAAAAATGGCAAACAATCTTATTACAAATATTACACATCTGTAGTGCATTGACCGATACATGCCTTGAAAAAACAGAGAATGTTATAAACCATGTCAATATGTTTATTGTTTATTGAACTCATTTTGGATCAATAATCACTGGATGGTAAAAACTTTGACATATTTCTATTAAAAAAAAAAAAAAAAAAAAAATCAAGACACTGGTGCTGACGAAACAAAAAAAAACATAACGCCTTAAATAGTGTTGCCAGACGTAATAGGTTACTTAGCAAAAGTTGTTCTATTCGAAATTTTCTGATTATCATTTTCCTTAAATGCCTTACTTGTACATTTACACAAAAGTGTATCTGTATATAAGTACAAATATATAATACATAACAATAAAATTGCATATTTACAGAGGTTACGCACATCTGTATGAATATTTTGAAGATTTTTCAATTCTTCCGTGAGAGAACAGTTTATTTCTTCCATTTTATTTGCTTTGGTTTCCATGTTTGATGCACATTCCTTATAAACTGCATTTTGCATTAAGAGTTCTTCTTTTTCTTTTAAAAAGTCGTTTTTCAAATGTTTAATTTCTTCCTCATGTTTATTAGTAAAATCGGAAATTTTATGAACGTAACTGTCGGCAAGTTCTCCATATTGCTCTTTAAGTTCTTGTGATTCGAGTTGCAGAGCAGACAATTCAACTTCAAGTTTTGAAATTTCGTTCTGCTTTATTTCTAATGTAGATTCAAGATTAGATCGTTCTTGAGTTAAATTTGTGACACAGAGATCGAGTTGACATTTTTCTTTTTGTAATAATTCTATTTCGATATCACGATCTCGTTTCACTATTTCCAATTTATTTAATAATTCTTCAATATGCGTTTCAAGAGCTTCAATCTGTTAAACAAAACGAAATAAAAAAAAAGTTCTTTCTTAATACAGCAATCCATTTCACACTCCTAAAATAAAGTAATTTAATTTACCTTTGTTCTATTCTCTTCTTTCTTGGCATTCAATTCAGCTTCTAATGTTGTTATTCCTTTTGATAGTTCGGTTGCACGACTTCTGAGTTCCTTTTCCATTGCTTTTCGCGATAAAATCTCTCGTTCTTTTTCCTTAGTCATTTCTAATAATTGAGAGCGAAGTGTCTGCATTTCTGCTTGATGTTTATCATCATGACTGTTTATTACATCCTGTTGTAACTTAGCCTGCAAATTAAAAATATTTTGAAAATACAGTGTATTGACTCTAGTTAATAATAAATTTCTATTTAAAGATATTATATTAACCATTGTTTCTATATCTTTCATATGTTGTGTTTCTATTTCATCTTGTTTCTTGCGCAATTCCTCCAATTCGGTTTCTAATTTCCGTATCTCATCTTTCATATCCTCGATATGTTTTTCATGTTCCTGTATAGTCTTATCCTTGTTCAAACATTCTACTTGGAGATCCGCAAGTTGCTGATTAGATTCATATTTCATATTTTGACTTTTGGTTAAAGGTTGTGGAGTTTTTAATTTGGGATAATTTGATCCCATTGATTTTGTGATCAACCGCTTCGGTGGCAGTTGAGGCTATGTAAAAATATATTTTACGTGATTTAATAATATTTTTAATCATATTAATATTATATTTTAATGTAACAATATTTTTTCAAAAACGTACATTTTTATATATGTACATGCACATACATTTCTATTCAAATACATTCTATATTATCACGCTACTTAATCATAAAACAACGCGAATAACTGTGCTTTTATAAATTTAATTTTAATTTAAAACATAATTAATAATACACAATTCAGAATTTTATAATTCATTATTTTTCAATAATAATATAATTTGATCTTTTTTTTCAGATCTTTTTTCTATTTCTCAGATATTACAATTATAATTCATAAGTGATAACAAAATTTGTGACAATTCTTACCACCCGGAAAATAGGAGCCGTGGCACTACTCTTTATTGATACAATTGATGCATTGCATTCTGCGCTGCTTGTGCTTTTATTATCTAAAAACCTATCGGACTTCTCAATAATAGCTCCTTTCACTTTATTGTCGAATTTCGGATCGTAAAAGCCTGGTGGAGGTGCATCACCTGCGAAATCATGCATACATTAGCGAATTAAAATAATACACAAAAATTTAAGTCCTTTTTTTCAATCATAATTATCAATTATTAGTATGTCCACGTAATATACTATATATATTTGCAAATGTCTTACTTTTTTCCTTTTAAGTAACGGTTATCTTTAATAAAGTATATACTTCCTTGATAATCTTAAAATATACTAATTACAAATTTTAGAAAAACTCATTATTATCATTCGAAACAGAAGTTTTTTTTTTAAGAATATATATGTAAAAAATCAAATTAATCAAAGAAACGACTTTATATAATAAGCAGATCGGATTTACTTTTAATTTAATAGTCTTGAATGTGATTAAAATAGATAAATCCTATAACAAGTTCTCACGTTAAGATGAACAGATTGATAATCAGGACCAATTATTCTTATGCGTTTTAATTCAATTATCGTATCCTTACAGGACACGAAGATTTAAATATAGCTTGTTCTTAAATATTGCGTAATATATCAATGATATACCAGACGCAAGACGCTGCAACAACAAAAGAGAAGAAAGACAGTGTTAAGTGAGACTTCCTTTTGGCGCAACGTATCGTGCATAGGGAGAAGCAGGCGCAAATGGGAAAGACAGCTGTTCTGAATGCAAGGGACATATCTCTATGGGGTCGTAGAATAACCAGGTGTAGCCAGTAACGTTCCCCATTGCGTCCGTACACGATAAAATGTCTTCTTTTATTGTCTACCGCGCGCTTTCTTCTATGACGAAGGAGAGGGAGAGAATCAATATATGAGAAATTTAAAGGGCAGACACAGCGATATATAAAGATAAGATATAGGGATATAACGAATAAAATATTGTGCTGCCTACCTTTTACTTGAGAATAGCTACATACAACAGGAGCTACAAAGAACAAAAAGTGACAAGAATAATAACAACAATCACAAAACAGATGTTACTAAAGGATAAAACGAATTAGCGATCGCGTGGTCTTGACGATTGTCGTACATCAGAAAACACCAAAGAGCATTCAATGCGATTTGTCAAAACTAGATAAAATATATGCAATCGATAAAAGTAATATAGAAAGTATAAATGTATATCTACTTTTAATATTCATATTGTGCATGAGATATGACTTGTAAGATTGGATTTTATATATTTTTTTTATTTCTTTTGTATCTTACACAGAAACGAAGTGTTAAATTCTGATTTTAATGAAACTTTATATACTTATAGCTTACATAAATAGATGAATTTAGAAAACATCAATAGCAGCAAATAAAAGATTCTAAGGAGTGAAATAACTCCTTATAAAATAAATAAAGTATAAAGTTTTCAGCTTTTTCCGTTATATATTAAAAACCATTTAATCAAAAAACTTCTAATACAAAAGTTTACAATAAAATTATCTATTTAGCTACGTCAATATTTTGAAAAAATATTTTTAAAAACAAATTTTGAAAAAATTTATGTTAAAAATATTATTGATGTAGATAAATAAAAATATTAGTGATGTAGATAAATAGAAATAATTTTATTATAAAACTTTTATATTAGACATTTCTTGATATCTCAAATAGTTTTTGAAGTATATATAACCAAAAAAAAGGAAAACTACATTTAAAAAGTGATTTCACTAAACTTAAAATTTCCCTAAACTTAAAATTATTTGTCGCTGTTGATATTTCCTAAATTCATCTATTTATGTAAAATATAAATATACAAAGTTTCATTTAAATTAAAACTTGACACTTCGTGAGGCTCTCTCGTTAGTTTTGTACTCTCTTCATTAATTACAAGACGTATAGTAATTGTTTTTATAAATTAACGTACTATAAAAAATATCTCTCCCGTCTTCCAAATTTTAAATATAAAATACGAAAGATTGTCTAAGTTAAGTAAATTTTGAAAGTATTTAAAATATTTATATTACATTAAAATTTTATATGGAAAATAAATATATATTTATTTACTTATTTATTTATATATCATAATTAGGAAATTATTTATTTTTTTTAATTATCATATATTATTTTCATTTAAATGATAAGAGTATATAAAATATAAAAAAATTATAATAAGATAATATGAATTCCTCTGGAATTTCATTTTAAAATGAAAAGATTGATTCACAATAAGTCTATGTTACAAAAAGATGAAATTATCGAGAGTACCATAAAGAATATACACACCGAAGACGGTTAAAGCTTCACGTTCAGCGTTAAGATTTTCCCGCCATAACGCAGTTACGCACACTTATAAATATGCAAAATAATTTAAAAAATATTAGAACAAATCCCATTGAATTTTCAGTTCGTTTTATGGAAATTCATTGCAGTAACTTGTCCTATTAAATCATTAATGCAATTAACGCATACAATACTTAATTCAATTTCATTATAGTAAAAACTATTCTGTACTCAAAAAATTTCACACAACAATTTATTAATAACAATAGATACAATAGATTGTATACAGTTAGACATATCGATAAAGAAAAACGCGCACGTAAAGAAAAAAGAAAGATCGTCAGAACGTCATCAATGTCGCGAACTCGATTACAATACCTTGAAACGAGGTGAAAATTATAAAAGTGAGTAAATTTACTGGAATATTTATAATTTAATTCGTCAATATCTGAATTTGCTCATCTTTGTAACTTTTATCTCATTTCAAAATACGCGATTAAATCTCGAGAATATCAACCTCTCAGCAACAGGCATGTACTCTTTAAATTCTTTGGAGTCTCACTTCAAAAAGAGTGGCTTAATTTTCAATATTTAAGAATGAGATTTCACTCTTGTGAGTGACAATTCACTGAAAGGTTTTAGATCCGATTACACCAACGTACTTTAACTTTAAGCGAGACTTAAAACTCGCAGTTCCTCTCTTTAAAGTCGAAAGAGAGGAAGAGATAGAGAGTTTTAAGCCTCATTTAAAATCAAACGTTGGTGTGCAACCGAGCCTTAGATTGTAGTAGACACGTGCTGTAAGGTTATAATTTCTTTCTTTATCGTTCATTAGACATAAAATAGCAGCGCCAAATGCAGCTCTAATCTTTCATCTTCTTTATACAGTATCGAAGATGTTACAATCATCAAAATAAAATGATAAAGAGAGATAAATCACGGAGTCAATGCACGAGACAAGCCTCGGCGAATTTCATCAGAACTTCAAAAAAATTAAAAATTACCACACAACACCGACCCAGACCAAAGTACGAAGACGTTCGTCCCAGCAGAGCATCAACAAAAACTTAACAACAAATGATCCGTTTTTTGTGCTTGAACTAATGTACACTTTTGGAACTTAAAATGAGATAGACATATGTTTGACTTGGCGAAAACAAGAATTCTAGTGCAATAAAGAATTCTAGTCTAATAAAAGAATAAAAAATAAACCTAAGTATAGAGACGAACGAAAAAGCAGGAGATACTATTAATTAAGGATGCAGGTACTAATCGACAAGAGGCTGAATAGATCAGCATGCAGCAGGTACTTGTTAATCGCTATAACGACTTACTGCCAAATTCGTTGAACCGTTGTATTCTCGCCTTGGAGAAGGACATCCTCGTCGTTACTCGCGCGAGCGCGCGCGATTTTCTTCCCGTACCAAGTCAACGGATTCGCGCGGGATCGTCGCTAGACAGTCGTTGCGGATAAAAATTACGCGTAGACCAACCGTTGCACCGTTCTTCTGTTCTGTTATCGTTATTCCGTTCGCATGCACCTCTCGCTCACGCGAGAGCAAAACAATGCGGACCAGTACGGACCGCACACAATCGTGCACAATCGCGCCAAACACTGCGCGATACTGCACGTTGCTAGTCCACGTCCCTACCTGACTCGACTCGCTGAATCGGTTATTTTAATTTGAAACGGCGGTTATTCTCCAGCGCGGCGACGATTCGCTGCGAAAGCGGCCAATGAGTGCATGAGTTTATGAGAATGTGCAACCGATGGATACGTTCAGTACTAAAGCTGGTGATTTATCATTTGCTTCGAAGTTATACAATAATTATACATATAATTATTAGTTTAATACAATAATAATAGTAATGGGTATATATTACTTTCATGGATTTTATTACTTTCAAGAGTTTTATGATTTTGTCTCAATTTTCTAACCCTAAAAATTATTTATTGTCTTATGCTAAGCAAAATTTATAATTAGTAAAGCAAAAATTCGATCATATTAATTTATTATAAATGCTTTATTCATTTGAGAATGACTTTATTTTTGCTTTTTGAATTATCTTTATTGGGTTGTTTTAGAGAAGTGAGATATTCTTCCTCATATTATACATATATGGAATTATTTAATTATTCCTAGATTTCTATTATGTTTTTTTTTTAGGAAAACAAAATAATTTCCGATTGAAAACTATTTCGATTTGTTCTACAATAAGTTCTATTTACATTAAGTCTGATTATATATAATACTTCAGGTTTTAAAACATTTCTAAATTTTTTTAAAATGTCACATGTTTTAGCATATACATATATTAATTAATTCATTTTATTTGTAATATTTTTAGCATTTCCTGAATAAATTTATCATTCATACAAATGTATTTTTGAAACTTCGAAAAAGTTCAAAGTTTTGAAAAAATTCGAAGCTTCGAATCTTCGAAAACAGTCAAAAACCCTGTTCAGTATTGAACGCTCAGTGAGCTCTTGTATCTGATTCATAATTGGCATGTTTCGTAAGATTAAACAATCTTGATCAAACAGATGCAAGAATTCCAGCTACTGAACGCTCAGTGAGTGGTGATAATTGATAGTAATAGAGACACAAATGTGTCATTCTATCTTTGGGAGCTTTCCAGCAAGAGACACAAATTGACACAAATCATTCTGTCCTTGTTCAATAATCAGCAAGAAACAAAAACGGAATGACTCTTACATCGATTTATGCCTCTGCTGAAAAGCTCCCTTTGTTTCTTATAGCAATGTAAAAAAAAATAGAATGATATTTGTGTCGATTTGTATTTTTATTTAAATGGAAAATATTAATTTGTAAACATATAACCGATTTCACTAAGGGTGTGGTCGAGTTTTCGAGCCACTACAAATACTTCGAAGCATTTTTTAACCAATCGGAAGAAAGAATTTTACTAACTTGACCAATCAAAAAATGTTTCGAAGCATTCATAGCGACAACTCGACTGCACCCTAATTCCGATTAACTTAATCGATTGATTGTTACATTGGAATGACTAATTGCACTTACTGTTCAGCAGAATTGACCAATCACGGTTGACACTTATAGCTGGTGCACACTCAGTGCACTTTAAAGTCGTACACAAATCGACATAAAGATGTACGTTTAATAAAAATATATAATAGAAACGAATTAAACTACGAAATTCTTAATACGTTTTATTAATGGTAATTATGGTATTTGATAAAATATATTAGGTATTTCATTAATTGAGATCTCTCACTTTTACAGTCAGATTAAGTTAATATATAACAGCTTTAATGTGCACTGAATGCGCACTAATTTTGCTAGTGAAAAACGCTATTAATCGATCGATTATGTTGATCAGAGTTGATAAGATCGGCCCATAAGCGTGTGTTGTAAACGCAGCATAAAGAAAGGCGAACAGCTCGCGTCGTGTTACGATTCGCCAACGTCTCGTCGAGTCTGGCCGAATCTAGCCGAATCTGGCCGAGTCCCAATTTCCTGCACTCCTAACCTAAGTCTCAGACTCAAGTCTCAACCTCGAATCGTATTCGTGGAATGTAGTGGAATACGTGCACGACGAGTGCCACGTGTACCCGGTGGATCAACTGATCTCAGCTATAGTGGTCTACGTGATAACCAGTGGCCGCTACTGCTGGCTAATGCATCGCCGGTGGAATTGTTAACCTCGTTGAGTTTCCGCGTACTAAACTTTGGTTTACGATGAAATATAAGCTCTATATTGTACTCATTTTTCTTTTCGTTTTAAGCTATGTCACTTGTCAATATAGAACGAAAAACGTAAGAACTCTTCTTATACCACACATTTATCATTCAACTTCAACTAACCAAATTTCTCAATATGCTTACAAAATGTGATTGAAATGTTATTCTTACAGAATCAAGGTACCTCCTTGGCTGAACGTGTACAACAATTAACCGAGATGACTTTGAAAAAACCGATATTGAAATTTAATGGGTCAAAATTTAAACAGTATATTAAAGCTCCTCCAAGGAATTATTCTATTATTGTTATGTTTACTGCCATGGCGCCTCAGAGACAGTGTCAGATTTGCAGGTGAACTAACTTGCATTTATGCTTGAATAAGTTCATTAAGTAAGTATTAATAAAAACTATGTGTATTAATAATTTCAATATAACGTTAGGCATGCCAACGATGAATTTACAATAGTGGCGAATTCCTTCCGATATTCTGCCTTGTACTCCAACAAGTTGTTCTTTGCCTCTATCGATTTTGACGAAGGATCAGATGTTTTTCGATTGGTAAGTAGAACATACAAGGATATATAAATATATAATTAATATGAAATTTTCTTATCACAGATGAAGTTGAATACTGCACCAGTATATATGCATTTTCCACCTAAAGGTAAACCAAAAGCTGCTGATACTATGGATATCCAGCGAGTAGGATTTGGTGCAGAAGCAATAGCAAAATGGATAGGTGAACGCACAGATATTCAGGTAATGTTGTTAGCAGTCATTGTATTGTGTCACATTTATTATACTAAAATTGTTCTAATCTCTGTCATCATATGTTTCTTATCTGACTTCTAAATTATTTACAATATTGATTTATCGTTGATTGCAGATCAGAGTATTTAGACCACCAAATTACTCGGGTACAGTAGGATTAGGACTGCTTATAGTTATCGTAGCAGTTGGTTTATATCTTAGACGTAATAACTTGGATTTCATTTACAACAAAAATCTTTGGGGATTCTGTGCTTTGGTAAATATATTTTTCCTCGATTACTTTTTTCGTTTTAACAAATAATTTTGATTTATTTGTTTTCAGTTCTTCGCCATAAATATGACCTCTGGACAAATGTGGAATCATATCAGAGGACCACCTTTTGTTCATAAATCACCAAATGGCAATGTAGCTTATATTCATGGATCTTCTCAAGGGCAATTTATAGTGGAAACCTATATTGTTATGGTTATGAGTATCCTTTTGCTGTATTCAGAAATTATAAAAAATAATTAAATTACAAAAGTATAGAAAAACTAGGTTCATGTATATTTTATATTATGATATAGACCTTAATTACATATAAAAAGATGGAGCAGTGGTGTTAGGAATGATCTTAATGACTGAGGCTGCAGCTCGTAAAGGAGATGTTAAGAAGCGTAAGATATTAGCTGTGATAGGTGCAGGATTAGTGGCAATTTTCTTTAGTCTTCTTCTGTCAATATTTAGGAACAAGGCTCAAGGCTATCCATATAGGTACGTATGTGTGTTATAAATTTTTTATTTTTAATATATTATAAACAAATTCAACATTTTAAAGCATGATGATATTATTTGTAAAAGTAAAAAGATTTCAGTAATATCATCATGCTTTACTTATATTTATAAGAATTGTCATTATATTTGTATCTCAGGGAAGAATAATTTGTTTGTTTCAGTTTATTATTCAAATAACTAAATAGAAAGGAAATATCTTCATACATCATTTATTGAACGAAAAATATTTGGCAGTTCCATATGGAATACGAAATTAGGAAGATTTTTTTACAAATGAAAAGTTATATTGTTATAAATGTTGTATCACATTCATTATATATATTGTATGTAACATAAAAAATCCGCATTTAATACTGTACAATAAAACAAAAGTAGTACATAGAAATGTATTTAAATTAATATAGGATGAAAATTCATTGAACCAATTTATTCATTAGAATTTTTATTTATTCATTTTTAGTATGCCTATATATGCCCTTATTGTTTTAGTATACATATTATAACTAAATATATAAATTATTGAATCATATCGTTTTCAATCAATAACATATCAATTTCGCATTAAAAGTTTCACCATATGCAAGGAATTATAATCTTTCTCTCTTTTGGATAATTTGTGAATGTTTTATGATACCACTGATGAGACAAATATGCACATACCACCTAAAAAAAAAAAAATTTGTACATACATACTTGATCTCTTTTTATCAAAAAACATTTCTTATTGATTTCTATTTCTTACCTGATTTGATATAACCCAAAAAGTAATGTAATGAAATGTAGAAGCTTGCCAAAGAATTACGGAGAGCATTAAATATATAATTATTTCCCACAATTGCAATGGACCTGCTATATACTTAAATAGACCATCAAGTGATATTTTATGTTCAAGAGATACGATGTCACCATGAGAATTTTTACGTAGTCTTGCAAGAATAAAATTTGTTTTCAATTGTTCATACGACGCCCATAAACATATAAATGCACAAACTAGTTTCACAGTTGTGATTTTGTGTAGAAACAAAGTTGCGTACGAACCTATTAACGAAAAAAATTTTATACATATGTATATATATATGTGTGTGTGTGTGTATACACACGCGCGCGCGCACACACACACACACATATACATATAATATACATACTATATATATTTTTTTAATTAAAAAGTTAAATTAAATAATAAAAAAAGTCAAAAGTTAATAACTTATTAATAAGTTATTTTAAACATATTAACTTTTTAACTTATCAACCTCTCTTTAACTTATCAACCTAATTAAAAATTTTTTTTATCAAATCTCTAAAAAACTTAATATTCTTTCCTTTCATAAAATTTTTTATAAATTTCTTCTAGAAAATTTTACTTTGTTATTTCAAATAAACTTAAATTACAAATAAAATTTATTAATATTAAATTTATATTATGTTCTATAGTGCTGCAATTTTTTGCAATTTTAACCCTTCCAATTATATTATAAAAATTACAATATAATTGTACACACACACACACGCACGCACGCGTAAAATTTTCTTTTAGTTTATAATAATATTTAAAAATTAGCATTTTTAGATTCAAAATGAAACAATTTTAATTCTTACAGAAAAGTTAATAAATTAATATTTAAAATAACTAATATAGTTGATAAATTATTACTTTAACTTTATTATTTAATTTCTAATTTTCTAGTCAACTACCCAACTCTGATGTATATATTTATATATATACATACAGAATTAGAAAAAGTCTTGGACCAATAAAATATCTCGAAAAGAAGTATAATATATTGAGAAAAATATTTCATATAAAAATTGCATACAAAAATCCTTTGTTTTCCAGATATTTCACCATTACGAGATTTTTTTTAGTTATTCTATATATAAAAGTATATTGTTCATATATAATTATACATAGATACTTTCTTAAGTAATTAGAAAGTAGTAAATTTGTAAATTTTTTCAAATTACCTTTAACAAATCCTTTAGATTCGCCTAATATACACAGAATTATTCCGATATAATGCGCAAATCCGATGAAATAAAGGAATACATGCATTTTTTGATTACTATACACATTAACGAAACATGACTCATAAACTCTTTTCCAACAATGTATATTAAATACAACAATAGCCAGAAATGCATCTTCTGCTGGTACTAAAAAAATAATTATCTATATATCTATATCTATATAAATATAGAATTAATGGCATTCTTAATAAATATGTATATTCAAAAAAATATTTAAAAAGAACATACGTAATGATTTTCTAGATGTTCCTAATAATGTGTCTAACAATGTAAACACAATTTCAGGTATATTTATATTATAGAGATATTTGTAAGAAAATGAGCAAAGAGTAATAGTCATCAGTGGTGCACAAAACATATAAAAATGTTTAAACCATCTACAAAAATTTTTTTAATAATTTGAGCATTAGATAAAAGACTACATACATGTACGAGGGCAAGGTGAAAAGTTCTCGGCCTAGAAGTGAAAGAATAAGTTTTTTACTTTAAAAATACATTTATTTCTCCATGATGTACTCAATGTACCATCTATGGATTAGGCCGAGAACTTTTCACCTTGCCCTCGTACATTTGATATTTAAAAAAATATCTTTAAAATAATAATTAAAATAATATGTACTACATAATATATTTTTAATAAATTATTGTTAAATTAAGTCATTAAATTTTTGTAAAAAAATATGTAAGATTTTAATTTACCTTTTGGGCACTTCGAATTTTGCTGCTATTGTGTGAGGTGTCTTTACACTAAATTTGCCGTAGAGAAAGGCACGTTTTATAAACGTAGGTAAATAAGATTCCAGCAAATTTAATAATAATGACGTTAATATTATATTCACTGAGATTAAGATGAAAAAGTGGCGCATAATATTTATATCCATTTCTTAGTTTGTGTTTCAATGTTAAAAGAGTACAGACAACTGTACGTCTAACGAGTCTATGCAAACTATGCTAGAAAGAGAATCTACGAAATTTCTATTTAGAAAGTTTACATAGTTATAGACTTGACCATTGCTCCACTTGTTGCACAATGTGGGTCACTGAAACAACGAAAAGTAATCTAATCGTATCTATACGAGTTTTGATAAAATTAATAAGAACATATATACACACACATGTATATATTAGGTGTTGGAATTAATTCGTAGCGTTTTTAATGAAAGAATGTTATTTATTTCACATGAGCATTAAAAAATACATTAATGAAAGTACTTCCCATCACTTGTAAAACGCTACGAATTAATTCCAACACCTAATACATGTATAATAAATATTTCATACATTACACATATAAAATATATGTATAGCTTAGTATTCAGAACGCACTTTTATTTATCGATAAATATGCGATTTTATGTCTGAAATTCTATGGTATACATAATGTGAAATATCCAGCAAGAAGTAAGTCATGAAATCAATGTTGACTGAGATCAATTTAATGGTCCTTTTTCACTAGGTATATGTTAAATACACGTTAACACCGTAAAAATACCGTATTCTGAATACGAACCATAATATATATTATATAAAATATACATATATTATAAAAATAATACATACTTCAAAAATCTCTAAATTTTACAAAGAATACTAACGATTAATGATATATGATATTTAAATATAAAACACATAAAAGTAGTCTATATTGACACGACCGAAGTGAATGCTGCTTGTGTCACAATAAAAATGATACGTATGCCTGAAATTTTTCCTTTTTATCTCTCCTGGAAGAATTTAACCTATAGAAAAAAATCTATAGTTCACGTTATACTATAAATATACTGTACATCAGAAATGATAAAATTTTGAGTACCGTTACATTAGTATTTTTTTCTTTTTCTTACATAAAAATCTACCCATTTATGTGAGTCATACGAGGACAAAGTATTGAGTCATCTAAAAAGTATCCGGTTTTTTGTCACTAGATGTGTGTTAATGGTCATATATTTAGTGACAAAGTATCGCGGATACTTTTTAGATGACCCAATAGTTGTTGAAATTGCAATCTTACATTTTCACAAGTTCGCTATGCTAAAATGCAAGGCTCAATCGTGGTAGCATTTGGACTATAATACCGGCGAAGTAAATTTAATTTTTATAAATTTAAATAATAATAAACTTACATATATATATATTGTATTGTATATGAAATATATTATATATCAAACCTGTCCAAAACTCGGCTCGTGAGCTGAAGCTTTTCACTTTTCCGCTGTCTAAGTCTAAATAGAACGAAATGAAGAATAAATAACAAAAAATAGATAGACGCTAGCACTCTGAATTCAGATCTATCTAAATATGTTGCAATATGCAATGTTGCAACACAATATTACTGTAAACTTCTTCGCGCGCTGTATGGAAACATTCATATTTTTTTTTATACAATAAAAAACAATGATCAATATAGCATTATTATAAGTGTCACAGACACTTATATAATAATAATGTTATATTGATCATTGCTACACGGCACGTTTAATCGGCTTTAATAATATCCGTATAAAACTGATCATAGTCGTTACATTCTTCCGAATAAGATGATAGGCAAATTAAAAACGGCTATTATAATTGCAGATTGAGAAACGAGTTCCCTCGACTCTTTCATTCTACGACGCTTGGGTGGACCTGAATTTAGACGTTTATCTGAAATTTTAATAATATACCTAATTTTGATTGTAATAAAATTTCTTCAAAATATCACAGATCGTAATTATAACATACTAAAATACATAAAAATGTAAAACATGAGCAGTAAACGAATTGGCCTATGACAATAGGGATCATTAAAGTCATTACGTAAACAGTAACAAATCCAAAGGCTTCAGCTAATAAAGATGAGATCATAACTGAATCGCGAAATGTGAGTCGTAGGATCCATGTACAATATTTTGGCGTACGTATCAATACGCAGCACTGGTTTTTTACGTTAAAATATTTTTTAATCTTGAATTAAAAATAAAAATAAAAAAAAAGATATTGTCATTTGGGTTGAAACAGAATTATATTCTGAGTATGAATTCGAGAACACATCACTTGGATTAAGTAAGGTAACATAATTTTTATAGGATTATAACTTGGCACCAATTAGTTGAATATCAAGTCTTTTATACAAATACACAAGTATTATAATATTTTACTTTTTTAAAGTGAAAAATAGTACCAGTTAGGTTTTGAAGCATTTGATTGACAAATCGAAAAAGGAATACTATTACTAATTGACCAATTAAAAAATGCTCTGAAACATTTATAGCATCAAGTAGATCATGATTAAGATTATATGAGAGCGTGCTTTTTTGCTCTCTTATGACTCTCAATCACTACTCTCTAGTATATATATTAGGTGTTGGAATTAATTCGTAGCGTTTTACAAGAGATGGGAAGTACTTTCATTAATGTATTTTTTAATGCTCATGTGAAATAAATAACATTCTTTCATTAAAAAACGCTACGAATTAATTCCAACACCTAATATATATATATATATATATATATATATATATATATATATATATACATGTCAACAAAATTTCTCGTAAAGGTAATAGTAGATAATTTTTCGTAAAGGAATGACAGCTTGTTATAAAATCACCAATACTGAAGTTATAACATCGATGTTATGAAACTGATCAATCACAGTCATTTCATTCTTCAGAGGAATGGCTGATTGGTTAGTTTTATAATATCGATGTTATAATTTCAGTGTAAATCGAGTCGTGTAAATGTAGTCATTGATGTTCACTTTATAATTTATATAAGTATCGATCCGCATTGCACATAATTTATATAAGCATCCGCATTACAATTATTTTAAATATTTTATAAAATGAATTAATTTCAGAAATGATAATTCCGAAAAATATTGCCTCGGCCAGGAGTCGAATCCGGATCTCTTGCATTTCGTGCGAGCGTCGTGAGCCTTTAGACCACCGAGACTTTAGCAATATTCTTCGCAACAACCTATATATAGAGAGAGTTACGTATTTTTTCAACGCATGTGTACAAACAATAAGATTGGGAACAAGTCTGTTTAAATAACACTACTTTAAATACGAAGCGCTACGGTCTGAGTGTGAGATGTTGAACTAATATATATATTCATATGAATCAATTTCAGAAATGATAATTACATGCCGATATGGTTATCAGACTTTCAACGCAATTAATCTGAAATATTAATAATCCCTCCAAATTTCCCAAATTAATCTTAAAAAATTGTAATAAACTTATTGCGAAAAATATTGCTTCGGCCGGAAGTCGGCACGTAATTATCATTTCTGAAATTAATTCATTTATATGAATATATTATATATATATATACACACATATATATATACATATATAAGTTCAATATGTCAACACTCAGCCGTAGTAGCGCTTCGTATTTAAAATAATGTTACTTAACATAAACGGTCTTGTTTCCAATCTTATTATTTTATAAAATGTTTAAATTAATTGTCATCATAACACATTTTACTACAAAATTTATCAACATAAGATTGATATTGATCAAATAATTTTACAAAAAAAAAATGGAAATAAAAAAGAAACAAAAAAAATTGTCGTCGTAAAAAGAATTTATCAATAAAAAAGTTTTCATATAAAAACATATATAAATATTAATAAATTCATAAATATATACATAAATATATATAGTAATAATTTTTACAATTCATTCTTACTAAAGTTAAATCAAGTTTGAAAAAATGAGAAAAAATTGTCATACTCGTATATATATTTACATATATATGTATTTTAAATTTTATGTACAAGATGTTCTTTAAGTACATTTTCTTTAAGTCATTTTCAAGGAGGTAATTTTTTAATTTATTTCAAGAAAAAAAGTACATATAAACAAGTCCTAAACGGTAACGGTGAAGCAAGGCAATTTATGCAGAATAATATCCCCAATGCAATTTATCATATCGTCGAACGTTTGCGAACATTCAGCGATATCTTCGAGAAAAGTATTCTTTTATAAAGGGGGGATACTATCGAAGGTCTGTGATATTTAGGATACCAAAACTACAACAAATGTTTTTAATAATAAAATCAAAGCACATCCAGAAACGAGCACAAGGAAAATAGCTAGGACTTTTTTTGTTTGAAATGAAATGAAAAATATGTAAATATATGTAAATATATATGGCAATTTTATCCTATTTTGTCAAACTTAACGTTAATAAGAATAAATTGCAAAAATTAATCTTTTAATTTTGTTCATGTTTTTTATTATTATTTTTTGTATCGAACAGAATAAGTGCTTCAAAAGAAATTAACACATGTATATACATATGTATATAGATATATTTATATATATTTACATATATATTAATATTTATATACGTTCTTATATAACTTTTTATCGAAGTATAAATTCTTTGGTAAGTTTTTTGTAATTTTCTTTTTTATTATACTAGTTTTTTCTCTTTTGCAAAATTGTTTAATTAATAGCAATGTGAATATTTATATAAACTAGGAATATAAACTAGGAGTGAGCATTTCATGTGTGATATGGATATCCGCGGAATCTCTCGATCTTCACTCATGTGCAACAAATGATTAACGAGCTCGACTAGGATTCCCTGGTATTCCAAGCACTAATGCAAATCTGCTACAATCAAAAACTACATAGCTATAGCTTTGAAATTGTGTTGAACAAAATTATGTATAATATGATTTATACTTTCATCCTGTTACTGTGACTGTAGCTTGATGCACGTACTATGTAAATTAGCGTTCTACTTTTACGAGATATCCGAGAATGGCTAAAAATGTTAGCCAAACGTTCATCGTTTTATATTTCATGTAAATTTATTAAATTAATATATTTATAGCTAAATAAATAATTGTTTAAAAACCTATTGTTACCTACAGCTTATTCTTTTAAATTATATTATCGAGAGTCCTATCTGTTTATTTTATTCATTACACAATTTCTAATTATAATTAATTCTTCACCGACAAAGTAAAATTTTCATTTTCTTCAATTGATTCATCTCATTATTCTGTACAGAAGTATCAAAATTATACGATTATGAAAAAATAAGTTTACGAAATATTTCATATTAAGTAATACATGCTAGACTAATGTATAAAATAACTCTAAAATTGATTTTCTGATATCTCCACCTCGATACTTTTATATAGAAGAATAATTAGAGGTATATCATATTGAATAAAAAAAATTATTTCCATTTAAAAAAATGATATAACTTTCATGTATCCTTGAAATATAGGTTTTTTCAAAAATTATTTTTACTTTATTTGTCCCCTTTCAAAACTTAGATGCGTTTCCAGTTACGCATAAAACTGCATTATTGTTATGCAGCGCTTTGAAATCGCTTTCTGCGAATAAAGCAAAATTTTTGCTTTAGTTATTCGGAACGATTTTCTGCGCGGTCCGCGCACATTAGTGCAAATTATAAAAATATTAAAAATGTTAAATATGTTTTTAATTATATTATTATGTCACATATGATAATTAGAATCCGACTGAAATTTTTGCCGAAACACTCGGCTATATGTCAATTTCAACCGAAACCGAAACAAAAATTAAAAAATAGGAATCCTGTAAAAGCTATGTGACAGGCACACATACCATATACTTTTTTCATAAATATCATAATTTATTGAAACAATAATTAAATTTCGATCAAAATAAAAAAACCGAAATTTCGATTGTGAGTCAATTTTGACCAAAGAATCTAAGTACTTCTTCATAAACATCAATAATTTAATTATTGAAACAATAATTCCACATTACAAACATATATCTATATAGATGTTTCGACTAATCTTCCAGATATTATTAATATCGCGTTTCAAAAAGACGATGATACAAGTTAACGTAAATTAATGGTTGTAAGGAGATCCATCACTCTTCCATGCAGTCCCATGGCACGTAATAAGTGTTCGTTTTCAGTTTCGATCGGACTCTAATGATAATATATAATATAATGTGTACAATATATATCTATATAATATAATTTTATTATTATTATATTGATATATTGTTATTATATATATTATATATATATATATATATATCTTCATTATATTTTCAATTATTATTGAAAAGTATTTAACATAATAACGTAATACATCAAACTTTAAAGATTGACTCTTAAACTTAAAACTTGTAATTAATTAAGATGAAATAAATTAATTATAATATAAAATATCTTTCAAGGTTTCAAATTGTCCGTTATTCATTTCGACTTCTTCTTCACTATAATATTCGTTCTTTTTCTTCTTTAGAACCTTTGATGAATTTCCCACTTAAGAATCACAGTACCATGAATATTTGTTCCGAACAACATGAAGCGTATCAGACGCTTCAACTGTCTCAAGTCGAAATAGAATCTCTAAAGCAGTCAATGCACTGAAAAGAGTGCTAAGAGTTCAATATGAACAGTACAATCTAGGATAAGAAATTCTCAGCGCTACTAAAATACTTCCAATGCATACATTGGTCCGAATCGGAACGACTGTCTATGCGCTTCATATGTAGGAACGTATCCCTTATTATAACTTTTGTCTGAAATGGTTTTTCGTATCTTATTTTTATATATTTTTATATATTTTTCGAGATAGTTACTGGGAAAATTAAAATGGAACACTCTAGTACATATATAAAAATTATACATAAATATATTTATACATATATATATATATGTATATATGTTATTTATAAAGTTTACTCATATTTCAATTCATAACTATTTGGTGTTATCTCTATAAGATATAGGGTAAACTTCAATTTTAAAAATTAAAGTATCGTGCTGCAGAAAATCAGTTATGTCGCGCACACATATAAATTCCGTATAACCAAAACTACGTTTATTCAATTCACACGTGGGTTTTTGGAATGCCTCAAGATCTGGTATTGACGATGTCTTTTCATATATATTTTTTTCCGAATTTTGTGGATGTACCAACGCAAAAAACATTGTACCATTAAATGGCCAGTCCAAAGCGTCGTCATTTTCTGATTTCATAATATGTAAAAGAAAAGATAGATAATCGGGATTCTTTGATGATATATTAATCCTTGCACAGATCTTATATCCGTTTGGACTTGTATAAAAACCTGGACTATAGAACATTTTTTGAGGATCGTTTGTCATAGCATTGAGTTTTTCTTGGAAAGATTTCAGTCTCCATATATAAACTCCATTACAATTTTGTAGACACATAGCCGCGAGCTGATTTTTCTGATTAGATACTGTTATAGAGAGCTCCCGGTTTTCCTGTTCCAAAACTACTATTCTTTCATATAGATTTCTAAAAACAAAGTTTATATCTTTTATATGTATTTCAGCATATATAGATAATCTTTTTTAAGATCGTATTTAAATTACTTGAGCAATTGTTGCCAATCAGGAGAAGGCTCTTCCTTGTCTGCAACTTGTATCCTATTTTTTAGAGGTGGATCCCATAATTTTGATTCCACAGACATTGCATTAGTGCCATTTTGTACTACCAGACAATTATAACAATTAATTTTAAAAAATAAGAGCAAATTTGTATTACTTTGTATTAATTTGATTATATAAAATATACCTCGAGGCTCTGAAATATCTTGTTTATATGTGCATTGAATGATATGTGTTTCCATATCCACAGGAGACAATTTTACTTGACAACCAAATTGCTGATAAATACAACTTGTACGTTTCTGAGATATCTCTCTAGTAGTATAAAGATCTGGGAAAAGATTTTCAGATTTCAAAGGTCGACTATCAACTGGACAGCAAGCACCTTCTTTCCTAATAATTCATAATGACCAGTCAACTTACATACAACGGTAGAAACATGATTAACGAAATAAAATACAACTTACTTAAGCCAAGTATAAATACAATGAGAACAAAATTTATGGCCACAAGATGTTAAAACTGGATCGCGTAGCCATGTTAGACATATGGGACATTCAAATCTAGGTTCTACATAGCCTTTGATATTCTCCTCACACTGCATGCAACGAAATTATAAACGGATATTTACAAATAAATGATACACATTAATATAAATGTTAAAACGGATAAAAATACAAGATCGTGAGATAGTTTTGTTTGAACAAACAATAATTAATTTCTTATTTTCTATTTTACAAAATTGCAGATATTTACGTTTTCGCTTTCCTCGGCGACCTTAGGAGGTTCTACTGAATTGGCCTGAGTTTCCATAATCTACAAGTAGTTTTTTAGTCATTTTGTTTATAAATTAGATAACAATGTTTACAATTAGATAACAACATTTATGGAGGGTAATAAGATAATTATTGAGTTACCATACCTCTGATATTGATAAAATTAGACTTATTTGATGTTTTTGCACGAAATGAATCTGATAGATAAAAGTTTCGCACTGTTCAGCGAACTGAGATATTAATCGTTAAATTGACGACTATTCAGATTAGGAAACCTGAATAGTCGCCCTACCCACGAAATGCAGGATTCAGAATCAGGAACATGAGTTCGTGAGTCAATACACTGATTAGCAAATGCACGAAACACGACGAGAAACGAGAGGTCAGTAGCTAATAGCGAATGAAAACACCTGCGCTAGACGATCCCATGATACAAAAATTATGGGCGTTGTGTTCGTTTTCAGAATTTTCAAAATGCACTTAGGGTGAAATCACACGGAAAAGGTACGGAAAAGGGTTGCGGAATAGAGAATGCATTGAAACAACTAATTAGCGTTGTTAGGAATAACGCAGAAGAACGCTGATTGGTTGCTTCTATGACGCATTCTCTATTCCGCAGTCGTTTTCCGCACCGTGTGATTTCATTCTTAAGGAGTGTTCACACCTTAGCGGAAAAGCAGAAAGTGGAAAAGCGGAAGCCAATCAGAACTCGCGGAAAGACAGAAGCAGACAAGCGGAATGTATCGCTTACTACTACCGCGAGTTCCGATTGACTTCCGCTTTTCCGTTTTCTGTTTTTTCGTCAAGATGTGAACCCGGCCTTACGAGTCCGTATTCAGAACGCGCTTTTATCGATAAAATTCTATAGTATGCGTGACGTAAATTATAGCATGTTAGCGCGCTAATATTGTTGTAAGCGCATTCTAAATATGGGCCAAAGAATACAAGATACAGCGTGTAGCATTGCGTATAATAAGTCGGTATGTATTCATAGTCGATTCTTATTTCAAGACTGTCTTAAGTAATGTCTTAAAACGCTAATGCAGCCCTCTGATTGCGGTTCGTGACTTCTTAAGACCGTACTTAAAACGGTCTAGAATATAAAATTTGATTATGAATAGAAATAGCAATATTAGATGCTTTCCATTTGATAACACAAGTCGACACAAGCGTCATTCTATCCTTCTTGATTTTCAGAGAGTGACAAAGATAAAATTTGTGTTGACTTGTGTCGTCTTGTATCATCAAATGGAAAACATCCATTGCAAACAACCAATCAAATTTTATCCTATATGCACTTTCTTGAGAGAATCATTCCTGGACCTGTTGTAGTGCAACTGTTCTCATATGTTAATTTTGAGCATACACGTCGTACACTTTATTGGTACAACGATGACTGTGTTCCAAAATTGACTGCCAGTACTGAAAATCTATAGTGCACGTAACGTAAACTGTAGCATTTTCAGTGCTGGCAGTAATTTTGGAATACGGCCGAAGAATAGAAGATGTAAGATATTTACTGGCCCATATTCAGAACTTACATTTAACAGAGAAAGCAACTTTGCAACTGTTGCAAAATTTTCATTTCCAAGGATTTCGTCAAATTTCTTCGAGCGAGAAAGGAGTATAATAGACCATCTCACTTCTCCACCAATAGCAATGTGTATGCATGATGTATGCAAAATCTAATTGCATCGTTTGTATCAATTCAGACAATGCAGGAATAAGGAACAGATCTAATATCTATTACTACGTTTACACGGCACGCTTTATGCCGAAATTATAACATCAATGTTATGAAACTGGCCAATTACAGTCATTCCATTCTTCAGAAGAATAGCTATGATTGGCCAGTTTTATAACGTCGATGTATTAATTTTGGCATAAAGCATGCGGTGTAACAGAGGTCTATGATGCATATATATATATATATATATATAAAATGTAATAATTAAATAATTTATTTTTTCCAAAATTTTGACTATTTTCCAACATATACAATTATTGTATATATGATATCAATAGAATTAAATAATTTCAATGAATAGCGTTTTCAAATTTGATGTACATTGCAATGCACAGATCTGAGATTAAATAATTAATTTCATAATTTATTACTTTTTTTATTAAATAATAAAAAATAAGGTAAAGTTTTTATACGATCGATGTTTATACTTGGTACTTCTGTAACTTTTAAGGACAAGATCGGTATCATTATATCTGGTATCATTATATTATCTTTACGCAGCTTTTTTACTACATATCTATAATACCTACGCAATAATAATAACGATATCAACACTGTTATTACAAATCGTATATGAAGGAAGTAAAACAATTTGCTCTCATTGTTACTATTTAAAGATCTAAAACATACAAATATTGTCGATTAGTATCCATTTGAATGTTCTCTATTTTTTCTCACCTTGTTCCAGTAAATGAAGATATTTTAATACGTTCACTTAATAATTAAATTTTAATAATTAAAAAACAGCATACATTTTTCCCGCTAACTTATATGCGATCTAGTGCAGAAATTGCTGAAAATACATCATGCAAACATGCAGAATTTCTAGCAGTAAACTGTAAATTTTTAAATACTTGACAAATTCTTCTGATTCTCTTATTAAATAATCCTATAGAGGTATGAGAGGTAATTCTAACACTAAAGGTACCGTCAATGCGATGCTATAAATGCTTTAATGCGTTTTTTAATTGGTCAATTTGCAAAATTCTTTCTTCTAATTGGTCCATTAAATGCTCAAAGCATTTGTAGCGAGACTTTGACCACAGCCTAAGTAAGCAGGACTGTAAGTACATAATGGAACATGTTTATGTTTTGTTACTGAATATACAGACATAGTATATTTCATATATTTTTTTTCCACAATGTATAGAAAATATAATAGTTTAACATACTTATAGCAAATACAAACATTAATTGGATGGATTATGTTGAAATTAATTATAAGTTTTTTCGAAACTTCTGTTTATTTTATTGCTTAAATTTTACTATATTGTTTTTCTTACTAATAAAAATGCATATATTTGTTTGATGTATTGTTATTATGTATATTTTTTATTATGATGTTGAACAAACGGGCATTGTCAATGGAAAAAACCCAGCATGAAAAAAGAGATTAGAAAACATAAAGATTTTGTTGCTGAAAGAAACGGATTCACATGAGCGTCATTTTATCTCATTCTTATCCGTTGTACCAGACGAGAAATGTTAGATAAGCCTCTATATTTTATTTATATTTACTATGATGCTGTCAATCATGATACGAATTTTACAAGTCATTAATAATTAAACGAACATTGCCCGAGTGAAAGCTACGAATTAAACAGACATGATCGAGCGGTCACAAGTTCGGCGGATTTATCAATCAGTTGATTCCTTAATTTCATACACACGCACATAGACTTATTACTTAATAATTTAAAATTCTCTTATTAATCAAGTGTGTACAAGAGGTGTATACAATAGCGGCGATTAGCAACTTTTATTTATTGAGCTAAAACAAAATTATATATAATTCCGACAATTGCATACGTATCAAAATAATTGATTTTATTTATAAAAATGTAAACGCTATTTACAAAAAGCTAAACACGCTGCTAATACAAATGCTAGTTTTGAATAGTTTTTATTTCTCGGATAAAAAAGACGATTGAAGAAAATATTCTATAAATATTCTATAAAATGTGCAAAAATTTTGATTATTATTGATGTATTTAATGTAATTTATAAATAAATTAAAAAATTATTTAATAACTTTTAAACAGAAGATTTACAGATCCTATAAAAATTGTAGAATTTAAAAAAAGAATCTAATTGAAGATTATATCTCCAATGTTAAATAAATATAATAAGTAAATTTAATTTTTTGTATAATATATTGCGATTGAAATGTGATACATCGTAATGCACAATTTTTATCTCACATTAACATTGACTGAATTATATTCACAGTTTCACATTATTACTATATCATTTTTCAATAATTTGAGTGCTAATCTTTAAGTAGTCATATCATTTTAAGTAGCTTATCAGGTTTACATTAAAATTAACTGACATAAATATAAATCATCCTTTGAGAAATACAAGTTTCAAAATTAAGAAAATGTGCTTTTGTGATGAGTTTTACATGACGACATCTAACTGAGAAAACTATATAAAAAATTTCTAAGGAAAAGAACTGGAGAAAGACTCAAGAGAAATGCATAAATCAATTGATTGGATTTTCTTCGCAAATAATTGTCACTTTCTGTATTTACTTTCGTCCATTAACCATGCAGTAATAATATATACATAAAACATTCATAATACTATTTTGTGTCACTATGAAATTGATAACGATTTCTAAATTGCAACATTTCTCTTAACTCATTATTTATTAGAAAGTAGCTAATTGCTGATTACACAAACAAAATAGTAAGTTAAAATATCAATCCAAAATAATAATTTTAATGTTAAAAATAGTAATAATTAAAATAATTTTTATTTCGTTAAATCTTAGATATAATCTCATATGTTATTTAATTAAATTTCTTAAATGAGTCTTGAAAAAATTTTTATTTCCTGAAACATCAATGTCGGTTTTAGGAATTTGATTATAAAATTTTGTTTGTATTACTTAATGCACTTGTATTTCGTATGATGAATTATTTATGAAGGCATGGAATTTTGTTTATCGTTATATCAATAGTCTTTGATAATAAATCATCTGTCATTTATCAAAGATGTCGGAATTGGTAACAAACATCAATCAGTTATCATACATATCGCATAAATATCATACGAAAACAAGTCTGAAATAAAAAAAGATTTTAAGATATTGAACTTTTAAAAAAATATTCGATACTGAGATGGATTTTTTGATGGTTTCATTTAAAATAATCTCAGAAAATTTAATTCTTAAACTTACTGTATTAGTTCGCAACATTACATTTTGAATAAATATTATCTGATATAAATATGTTTTTAATTTTTATAAATAATATGTAAACATAATAATATGTATTAAGATTAAGAGTATATTTTATAAAATTTAGGTAATTTAGGCATCAACCTAAAATATAATCTTATAGTGCAATTAATACAGTGTAATCCAAGAATTAAATTTTTGAGGTTATTTTTTTAAACTGAGTGGACTTTTTTATGAATCGACTGCATGATTTAAAATTAAGAAAATTTGAGTTACTGCTTCTTATTTTAATTAACCAATAGAGAGAATTTCAATTTATTTATTGATATAATACGTCATGTGAAGTTTAATTACACATGTACGAAATACGTTAATAAAATTATAAAATTAATAATTATATCACATTTATTCGATAAATAAATGCTATCTGTGACCGATTGTCACATAGTGAACGTTTGTTAAGCACGATGAAAGCACGCTTTAATTAGAAATCAAATCCATATTTATAAGATTTTTATTGTAAAGATTTCTATTTTCTTTATTTTTTTATGGCTTTTATGGCTATTTTTAGTTCTATCGTATATATTTTGCAATTATATTCTAAAAAAGAGAATATGTGGACATGTATATAGCAGCTGTAAAACGAAGCTATAATTACGCGCAAACGATGTCGATAAGACTAACGAGCAGTTCTCCACTCGCGGATAAAGAACTATTTTCGAATTCGAATTCTACTTGCGTGACAAATAAATTTCAGTGTTGTAGCAAGTGTATATAATGAAACGTTTGTAATATGAAATAGGAAAATTTTTTAAAGCTTTAGATAATTTTCTTTTTACAAGAAATAATTTTCTTTTTACAAGTAATATCTTGATTCATATATTATATTTCATTGGTCTTGACTAAGATTTTATCATTTTAACTTTTGTTCAGGTATGTACTTGTTTTGTGCAACATAATTCCAGCTTCCATTATTCTACTTGTTTTTTTATCTTTTATCGGTAAATCTCTAGTACTTATATAAAAACGAGGACAACTTTCATTTTTTCGCGTTCAGGAATTATTTTATTTCTACATTTTTTTAAAAATCTTTTTCTTGGAAATCGAAAATTATATAATAATAATGATCTATATTCAAGGAAAAATTGACATATATATTAAAAGAATAAAATCCTTATTCACTTTGAAATTGCTGTCAATTATTTGCTATTATATGCTTCAGTCATTTAAAAACTAATTCAAAAAGTCAACAACTCTCTGAATTAGTTTTTAAATGATTAAAACATAATTGACTTTGTAACGATGTGAATAAGAATTTTATTATCTTTATTTCAACATACCAATTTTTTCTTGAATGTAGTGTCATTATTATGATCATTTTCGGTCTCTATGAAAAAAATATATAAGAAAATGTAGAAATAAATCGAACCCCAAACAATTGTGAAAAAAGTTGTATCCTTCTTTGTAATACTAATACAAATATGTAATACTAATACAAATATATTTGTCAGTACTTTTCACATATTTTTGTAATGCTTTTTAATGAGTTAAAAGAGACATAGGACAAAATGCAGTTATAGATCTGTTCTAGAATACATTTAATCCTTGAAATTTTGTAATAATTAGATTTTTATCGAGGTTTTGATAGTGAGAAAGCAATCGAGCCTAAACGTCCCTGGATCCTTGATTATCTAACATAGTCATTACGACATTCAAGTTTTTTATTTGATCATTCGATACGTGAGCAGATAATCAGTGAGTTATCGGCTACTGCTTATTTTTGTAGCCATCACAATGGGTTGCCGATATAATCTACGTATGATCAGAAATGAATGTTAGTCCGCCTCCGCAATATGCGCGCATTGTGTGAATTCGGCTCTCTTCAAGAACAGAATTCGACTCTCTTCAGTGGAAATTTTGTAAAAAGTAATACGGAATGTCAATAGAATGCGATAATTGATAAGTGTTCCTCTTCCCGAGGATTATTCTTACAAATATCTTTAACAACTCACTAAAGTTCAAAGGTCAGTACAACTTCTCATTATCATAGCGATAAAGCGTTTCTTCGAAAAAGTATATATACGTACGCACATACATATAAATACATATTATAAATAGACATACGTAATTTTTGCAAAGATCACGAATTATTTGTGAATAATTGTCCGTGATAATTTACAAGTCAGCTATATGTTGTATGTAATAAACTCAAAACGTTTTAGAACGTATTAAATGGCAATATGCTAAAAAAAGAGTGTTATCGCTCTTACTGCATTATTTAAATAGTGTTCCGATAAGATAACGACCATGCTTTTGAAAATCTTCCAGTTTCTTTAATGAAGAATCGAGGAAAATACAAACATGTAGAATCAGTTATAAATCGCTCGGACGTAACTATCTACCGACGCGTAATTGTCTCAATACTTTTGTCGCGCTTTTATATTTTCAATGTGTCGCAATGTGTTGATCGTTCAAGATGACGTCGATTGTTGGAGAGGGAATTTCGTTGTTCAAGCTCATTACTGCGCCCGGATGTTCGCAACTAACGCTTTGACAATCCCCCTTTCAGATCTAACGCAGACATGCTAAATACGGTATACGTGTGACATGCTACGAATTGCACTCGTTGTGTACACTCGAGAAATCCGCACGCTCAATTTAGATCGGTATCGAAACGAGCCATGTTGATACGTTCCTCCCCCCTCCCTCTCCCCCCGTTTTGTTTTCGTAAACAGATATGAATTTTTGAAGTGAAACCAAAACTGTGTTAACTCTAACTATTCTCTGTGAAAAATTCTCTTTTTTATTTATAAAAATGATACAACTCAAAATGTGTTACTCCTATAGAAGATATTATGTAAAAGATATTATTTTGGAAAATCTTAAGAACAACATATAGTTATTTGATGGACGGATTGTGAAATTAAGTTAGTTTACTTTTAATTATTAATAGAGTAACTTTTATATTTTCATGATAATAACTCAAAAATTATTTTTTTAGTTATGTTGTGCATTTAGCAAAACGTAAATCTTTCAAAGTGTATTGGGATGTAATTTTTTTTGATTGAATATTATAAATAAAAAACAGCCGAACCAATTAATATTTTATAATGCAGTATAGGTATAGTTCCCTTTAATAGAGATATGTTAGTTGTACTGCAGTCATAGACAACAGAACCAATTCCTGTATTCCTGTATTTAGGAGAATATACATAAATCTTTTGAAGTTCATTTTCAAATAACAAATAGTTCTAGATTGAAACAGATGTCATGTCATATTTCAACATCACTCTGGTATTTGATTTTAGATTACATGATTTTAAGGCACGTGATTCTTATTTTCAATTTTGCTTTGTCAAACATAGTTATGCAGTAGTCAAACATAATTATATATGAGAGAACAACGAAGTTGATCACTTGACTTCATATACCTGACGTGGCGCATATACCAAGTGGTGATCCAGTTCAGTCCATGTTTTGTCAAAAATTCCCGATTCACGAAATTCACTGTACGCGATATAACAATAATGATTAAACGGATGCACGCGTAGTTAACTATAAATTGTCTTGTCGAAGGTCGGCGTCGCGTGAAAACGATCTTGCGTCGTCTTCTTCATCACGTTAACGTTCGATGTGGGCGAGAGTTCTCTTCTCTCTGTGCTCCGAGATGAAATAGAAACTGACACCGTGAGATCAGAGAACGAATTTTTTAGAAGAGACTTATCGACTTAACAAGCAAACGATCGTGCGATTAAACAACAGCATCATTGTGCAGGTATACGAATTTAACATCAAGATCAAGATCGAACGACGCGCGCGCACGTCATGAAAGAGATTACCTAGTGAAGTGACAGTAAGATGATGGTAATCGCGCGACTATACAGATCATTTGCGCGGACGATTCATCACGGATAAATACCGATCTAAGGAACGAAAAATTAGTTACGGATGCACGAATTAATAGACGGAAAACGATTCGATTTACCGAATTCAACAGATAGACAACTGCAGACATCTAACCGCTCCGTGCTCCAATATCGTTTTATTCGTTGATTACTGTCTCGTTTAGTTGAACGTCTACTTTTTACCGATCTACCTGCGAATATCTTCCATTATGTTTGAGAAATGTTGCTTAATCGGTAAAGAATGTGATATCAGGCACTCAAAAGCAGTGTTTCTTTCTCTTCGCTACTGTACAGTTTAGTGAAACTTTACATCCTGCCATCGATCTTGATTCTTCACGGTTTGTTCATAAAGATTGTAAAAGATATGTTTTAATACTTTGCTATACAGAAGCTATTCCAAGTTTCCATGATTAATTGTTTTAGCATGCTTTTTGAATATAAATGAAAGAATAAATTTATATAAATGTACAAATCTATAAAAATTTTATTTAAAAGTTACAATAAATAAATATATATATTTAATATGTGTGTGTGTGTATGTGTGTTTTGTGTGTGTGGAAATAATTTATAATAAATTTATAATGATTTAATTATTAAACTTAATTATTAATTATTAAAGTTTCAAAATTTTGCCGCTAAATGTACTAGATGTGCAATAAATATTTTGAGTGATAACACAGTACAACATATATTCCTTCCCGTGAAAAAATCAAAGTGATTCTGAAAGTAGATATAAAAAAAATAGTCATGTCTCGGCGTTTTATCAGATCAAGTCGTTAACATTTTTTACGCAGCCATTTATCGTATTTGCTTTATTTTGCTTTCTACAATTGTTTGAAATTATGTAATAATTTTTTAAAATAAATAATTGTTTTTGCATGTAAAATTATGCGATGCGTTCAAATAAAAAAAATAACTGAGAATTATTTTTTTTCATATATTTTCAAATTTTGGTACAATAATAATATACAATTATAATTAAAATTATTATAAGAATCTTGGTCATTTGATTTGCCGTTTGTATGATTCCAGTTTGTATCACGAACAATAGACCAACAGTATTCACCAAGCATGTATCTGATATCTTTTTCTTCGAAGCGTTTCTCGATGATCGCAATGTCTTGATGAAAACGTTCACTATGTTCATCACTGAATTCACCCAAATTTAGTGGAAAAAAATCTAAATGATTGTGAAGAAAGTGTATTTTGAGTGATGAATATGCTTTCCTAACATTTACTTTCAGAATCTCTTTGAATTTTTCATGAGAAAAAACCTATGTATAGTATTATAAAAAGACATTTGATCATACTTAAAAAATGTTAACGACTTGATCTAAAATGCCGAGACACGAGTATTTTTCTCTACATCTACTTTTAGAATTTTTTTGATTTTTTCATGGGAGGAAAAAGAAATCGATTTTTGTCGTACTGTGTAATGCGCATTTATGTAAATATATTAGGTGTTGGAATTAATTCGTAGCGTTTTACAAGTGATGGGAAGTACTTTCATTAATGTATTTTTTAATGCTCATGTGAAATAAATAACATTCTTTCATTAAAAAACGCTACGAATTAATTCCAACACCTAATATATATATATATTTGTGTGTGTGTGTGTGTGTGTGTGTGTGTGTGTATACATATATCATTAGTATTATCTTTAATATCAAACTTCTTTTCGTATTGATGATTGCACACTTTATGTGTTCACAGATTTTGGTGCGTAACATCTGCATAATTAATTGACTTGTTAAACAAACGTAAGAAATATAATATTATGTTATTAATATAAATTTATATTAGTAACATAATAGCTATATAATTTATTGGAATTATATTGCTATTATGTTATTAATTTGTGTATTGCAATAGAAGATGAATAAGACATGATATACTTGCAATCAAGTTACATATGTATAAACAAATCATTATTTTCAAATTATTAATATAATAAAATTTTAATCTTTTTAATTTTATTCATCTATTCTTTAATTCTTTTTAATCCTTAATCAAACCAATAAAGATTACTATTAACGCACAATCTATAATAGACGACAAATAACCGTTTAACTGTAATAAATATAATAATTGGCCAGTTTTTAATATCCTCATTTGAATTTTAATATTAATATTAGTAACTATATACATGTATGTATATTTACAAATGTGCATTATAAAAATAATTATTACACTTCTATTATTCAGAGTTGGTAAAAGAACATGTTTTAAACGCATTTTAAACAGTTTAAAATATACTTAATTGATGTTTTTAATATGTTTTAAATATGTTTTTTTTTATAGTACTGTTTAAAACATATTTGAAGCCTTAAAAACATATTTAAGAAAAAACACAATATTTTTTTATTCTTAAACAAAAACATTAGTCTTTACTAACCTTGCTATTATTTAGCAGCAAGATTTTGAAATTTTAATAAGTATAAAAATATAAATTCGCTATAAATTCACTATAAATCATTTCCACATATACTTTAAATATATATGTATATATATATATATATATTGTAATCTTTAAATAAAACTTTTATAGTTTTATACATTTACGTAAAGAGCACCAATCATTTAATCTATTTTATGAATTTTGAAATTCGAATCAAATTGCCAAACGATGCTATAAAATAAAATGCACATAAACTAAAAAAAATTTTAAATTAAAAATAAAATAGGTATTTTTTTATGCAAAATTTAAAGACAATTTTTAATTAGTAAAGTTTATTATAGAAAAAGTTCGCTTGTAGTTGATTGAAAAGTTAACAAAAATCATGTTTATCGAATACTATATATTCAACGTATTTATTTTTGTCTCTCTACATAATACATATATGTTTGTCAATCAATTTTATGTGGCTGCAAAATATCTCATAAATAATAGTCTTCCCCTAGAGAACTCATTTTTTTATCTATATATGTCATTATTAAAGAAGCATTTAACTTTTGCAGTATTTCACCGCAGTATTTAACTTTTTCAGCCAATGAAAGCAAATCTGTGAATTGAACAACTCTCTCCAATTCATTTATTTGATTAAATTCAATTTTCTTTTGTATATAAATTGATCTTAACAATTTATAAATGCACATTTGTCGTTTCAAAGATAATTCTATATTCTGCATATCAAAATCGAAATTAATTGTGATTTATAATAAAGTAAGCTTCTTACGTGAACAAATGATTGCCGTCTTTATTTACATACAATTCTATTTTTATAACATAAGTCAACTTGTTCCGAAAATTTTTAGAAAAATAAATTTAACTCGCGATAAAATCAACAAATTTTTGTAAGTGAGTATTATAATAAAATTTTGTCTCACATAAAAGTTCGAAGAAAAATCGAAGATATACCTCTTACAAATTATTGTAAGTAAAGTTTATATGAAATTGAATACGGTTGTAGGCAGTATGAAACAATTAGTTGCGATAATATCGTGTGACCATTATAGAATAACAGTGATCTCTATATACGTGATATCGTTACAGAGAGTATAAACGTTCACATGACTTTGTGGACAGAGTCATGGCTGTGAAAGAATGGTTCAGGAGGCTTCAACCAGTGCAACTGTACCTGGTGCTGTTCTTCACCACGGCTTTCTTTTTGGTCGAGATCATCGCCAGTCATATAACGCACTCACTGACTCTCCTTCTCAATGCTTACCACATGCTTTGCAATATCGTGGCACTTGTTGGTTGCATCGCTTCGATCAAGGTAAATGCGAAAAATACACAAAATTTGTATTCGTCAGTCTCGTTCACAAAGTATCCTAAATCCATACGCACGATGTTATATTAATCTTTTGATCTAATAACTACAGTTCATAATATAATAATTTTAAATATATTTCTTGTGTAACGTAATTTCTCATATCATAAACAAATATTATCAAAGAGAAACTTAACTTTTCTCTAATTAAATTAAGGCCTTACTCTTAACCATTAACTGCAGGTGTCGTGGGTTTATTATCTATAATATACACTAATTTCAATATAACATTTTTTTACGACACTAGTTACAGGTTAAATATCATAATAATTATCTTTATTAATCCTTCTCTATATTAACGCTTATAACACATCGATAAATATAAATAAGATACAGTAAAAATCATGTAATTACAAATAAATTTAAAAAATTTGCTCTCAAATAATTTGAATGTTATTCTTTATTTTTATTAATTTAAAATAGTTTGAAAAATAAATCAATAAATTGCATAATATATGATAAAGTAACAGACTTTTGTAAAACTTTTTAACAAACTCCTTACTTTTTAACAGAGTGTTAGATTTTGTTCTCGCGACTCGCTATTTCGTACAGGAACAGCTAGCATAATGGTAGCCTGTTCTTATAAAAGGGTTAAATATAACTAAAAACTACTGCTGATCACATTTATTTGCCTATGTATCTAGCTAGGTATATCTATATACCTGTTTGCTGATGAGATTCAACATGAAAACACGGATAGAAATCTCGCGTGAGATATTATTTTTTCCATATTAATTGATATATTTTCAAATTTTAAGAAAATACTGAGAGAATCTAGAATGTTTTTGTTAAAACTTTGTGATACGCATCGCTTTAATAAGAGTCAAATTCATAACAATGTGGATCATCCTTAGCGAAACTCAATATGCAATAAATTGATAAAGAGTCTTAGAGACAATCTTGTGTTATTAAAACATTTAAACATTATATAATAGTATTTTCTCTATAATGCAAATTCGTAATTACATAATTATATATGTTGCATAATTATATGTTGCTTACAGTATAGTTATCGTGAAAGATACAGCAAAAGTAGTAACTGCAGTTCATTAGGAAATTCGTCCATTTGTATTAACGGTGAGGAACAGGATTCTGTTACGTCCTTATCGACAAAAACGAAGGTATGTTCAATAATACTGAAAAACAGAGATTAAAAATATCTTCTCAATTTCTTTAATTTTAATCTTTTCTATAAACTAAAATCGTAAAAGAATTATATCGAGGGATATTATATTTTGTTTGTTGAAAATAAATATCTATACTCTTACATTTTTATATTATACTATAAAACTTTTTTGCAATTAAAAAATATAGCTAAAATTAAAAATATATTGTTCACTTGCTTTATAATTTCCTTTTATATAATAAAAATTATATTAAATGCATAAATTAAAATGAGTCAAATGTGGATAGACACACAAATTTGAGGCATATTAATAGGGCCATCGCCGCTTATAGGATTCACTATAAGAAATAGAGACAAAAACATGTTTTCTATTTTTGTCAAAAGCATTATAAAGTATTAACATTTTTTAGATTAAAGAAAAATTATACGAAAAAGAAAAATCGATATTGATTGCAAGCAGATAAAATTAAAGTTACAATATTTAATAATTAATTCAGTAATAAGCAAATTGACTAAAAGGCATTAATAGGGACAGTTACTCTAGTCTCCAGTAATAAAAATTTTTGTTTACTGTGGATTGGAAGGACATACAAGTATATTGATAGCTTCTTATTAATTCAAACGCGCAATCGACATAAATATGGAAATCTCGCTTTACAGGAATCATGGTCAGACAGAAGAATGAAAAATACGTTTGGATGGGCGAGAATCGACATTGTTACGATGCTCGTCTGCTGCATCTTCCTCGCTTCTTTTTGTTTTTCTTTACTAATGGAAGCATTACAGACATTGGTGCATATCGATCATCTAGATGAAATGCATCATCCATTGCCAGTACTGTGTATCGGTGTTTCTGGAATACTTCTAAATGCTTTCTGCTACATTTTGATTGGAGGATTCACTTTCAATCAGGGCATCTTCGTGCATGTTACAAAAAGTGGTGATGTAATATTACGCAGGTGATTTTTATAATAGTGCATTTTATAATAAATTCTAATTATAATCTTATTATACAAATCAATCAAAAAATCTACAATAACATGGTATGTTTGAACATTTTATAAGTTTGTATCAATTAATTTTGTATCGCTCCTTATCATATATAAAATAATAAAGTTACATTTATCAATTTTCACAATGTTGTTAAAATGTATATTCTATAGATTATGTTAAAGATTTTTAAAGTATTTTTTTGCGTAAGTAATAAAAAAATTCTTAAGTTCGAGATGTTCCTTTATATATTTCTATCGACGAAAAAAAGTTTATTAAAATTTTAATAGAAATCGATTTATGTATACGATTTACTAGTGACTAGTACTTGACATTTCAGAAATGTGAGTTCACAAGAAACAAAGAATAGTGAGCAACAACTATCAGCACAGACTAGACGAAGTCCGCTTGCGATACCAAAAAGTGAAGGTTTAAGAGAAATGTGTCGAGATGTTCTTGGGTGTGTTTTCGTCATATTAGTATCAATTTTAGTTTATTTCACCAATTCTGATGTAGCCAAATTCATTGATCCGGTCTTCGCTATTATTTCATCAATTTCGCTATTTGTTCTCTGTTATCCTTACAGTAAGTATATTTTAATACATTTAATATCTTCTTCTTCTTCTTACGTTAGGCCTCTGGCCTGTGTTACACTTCTCTCATCATGCTTGTGCACACGCTGATTATTCAATTGCCTCAAGCATATGAGATCTAAAGTTTTAATGCCGGTTCCGAACGGTAGATTTTTCGAGAGGTTTCTGTGGACAAAGATACTCTCGGGTTGCCGGCCTTTTTCGAAAGGAGATACGAGCGTAAATATTTTGGTTCCCTGGAATTGAACTCGGAATGAACTGGCATGATAGACCAGTGCGCTGTTTGCCACGCTCGCACTCATATTTAATATATGTAAAAGAAAAAAGTAGAATAAATAATATGTAAATAGCATAAGTATATTTATATATAAAAGCAGCATAAATAATATTTGTATAAATAGTAATACAAAGTGAAAACTATATTCATAATATATAATAAGTTAAAGTATTAATTTATTATGTACCTTGTATGTCGTGAATATTGTAATTTTCGAAAATACTTTAATTTATTTATTTAGTTTTAATACTTGTGCTTTTTCACTCCCATTTTGTTTTATTATTTTTCTTTACAGTGAAAGAATCAGGCCTGATATTACTGCAAACAATTCCAAATCACATCAATATCGATTGTCTTAAAAGAGAACTATTGGTAGCTTTTCCGGGCATCGTAAACGTTCATGACTTACACGTGTGGCAATTAGCAAAACATCAAGCTATTTGTACAGTCCACATTGTATTTTTGAATCCAATGGTACACAAAAACATATTTTATGAAGTTAATTCAAATCATTTATACATGTAATGAAAATACACTGAAATCTCATTATAGTTTTGAAATCTTTTCCGTGCTATGAATAGCAGGAATGAAAAATAACAGTAGTCATTAAAATCTTGAATTTCATTGATTTGGAATGAAGTAGGGGCACAGTTATAGTATACAGATCTCTGAATTATGTGCCATTATGAGATTTCAGTGTACATTTAATTGTTATTTAAGAAAGATAGTTTTATTCAATATTTTTCAATTCTTTTTAAATTAAAAATTTTTATTCATTTTTCTTTTGTTTTTTTCTTTAGGTTTATGCTAGCATTACAGAACAAGTTACTGCCTTTTTCGTCGAAATGGGTATCACGCAGGTCACTGTACAGCCAGAGTTCCATAAAGTATGAGATAACTTGTTAATACATAATTTTATGTTTAAAGTCGCTTTATTAAATAATAATCTGTATCACAGATGAAGCCGAATACGGAGAAAACTGATTGCCTTATTACATGTCATGGGGAACATTGCAGCTCTTCTCAATGTTGCTCGCGAGAAAACTTTTTGGAGGACGCATGCAAGTCGGTGAAAGATGCGCACACTATCAATAGAAGATATGATAAAAAAGAGAAAACACCAGCATATGCGATTAGTTTGAAAAAATTTACTATCAATGAGAAGGAAACCTTAGAACGGACTGTGAACGATTCAAAAGCAGAAGAATCTAATCTTAAATCAACAAACGAAAATGCGTGTCACTCGAAACAAATACAAAACGATGTAAATGTTAATTCTGAAATCAGTTCCTGTGCGATAAATCTAACCGACCGAATATCTATAAATGTCGATCAAACGTCTGCAACTGCCGATAGCAATCTAGACCATAATGTCGTATCTTAAGTCTCTACCCGACAGATAATTGTTTCAATTTAATTATTTTAATCTTGGCATTATCTTACCTGAAAGAGATTATACGTGACGTTCACACAATAAACGCCATGATTTTTAAGCCATTTCCATTTGATAAACAAAATTAATAGATAAAAATTTATCAGTGCTTTCATAACTACAATCTCAAGTATTTGAAGTCATGTTAGTGTATTAAGAAATTAAAAGCACCGTAATTTTTTTTGAGAAAAGAAATCGTACTTTCTCTTTTTTTTTTGTAATATCGCAATAATCACTTTGTTGGAAAAGAATGTTTATTTCAAAATTGTTACTAAATTTAGACTCAAAAAATTGCAAAATTCAAGTTGCATTCTACTTTTGCAGCTTTCTTTTTTTGTAATTTGAAGTTTATTTTCTATTACACTAGAAAAGGAAAATGTAAAATTAAAAAAAAATTATTTGATAGTAAAAAAATTATTGATTGAGTGATATATGTAAGGATATTTAACGAGAAGACTGTAAAATAGTATTAAGTTTCTATGGTGACATATAACATAACTTGTTGCAATAAATAGTTTCATAATAATATAGACATTCGGATAACACGTGTGCTATAGTTATTAGAGAAGCATAATATTGACTTTATTAATTGCACAAGAATTTATTTCTTTAGCGTGAATATTCTTCGAATGAACAAAACAATAATTAATCGATCAATTATTATACTTATTATATTTGTCAATGTAAGCCACTTTAGGGATCATACAATACTCGATTTCTTGAATGATAAGCATGCTAAAATATGTTCATGCATTGAGTGCGGTCGCTGATATGCATGATTTCTATGCTTATTATGCATATATATCACGATCTACAGCTGTGTCCTTGTTGGATCAATGTCAAAGCTGTGATCAATCAAAAAATTAAAAATGGATTTACGTATAGCTTATCTTTAAAAACAATTGTGCTAATTTCGTTAAGCATGAGTATGCATGCATGCTATATATTATTCAAGAAATCGCATATCATATTTTTCAACTTTACTTTCTATCAATAATCAAACACGACATCTTTATGAACAATAACAATTGAACAATCTACGACAATATTAAAATTATAATTGCTAATTATTTACTATATTTATTTTTAAATAAATGTAAAAATTGTCATTATAAATATATATCAGATACTTATGTATAACGTAAATTTTTATATTAATTAAAGAAAATTTATTAAAATTTTTTGCAAAGAAGAAATTAGCATAATTAATAAACTGTTTGACTTTAACAAAAACTTAATTCTTTTAAACGAGAAAACAAAATTAAAGATAACAATATAATGATAACGTGTCATTGACTGCAGTTCCTAGCGATTAATATCGGAAACCTGTTGCTGCCGATAGCAACACAGTCCACAACATTCTATCTTAAACTTTTTAGGGTCGTTGCTCAAACAGATATTATTTAATCTATTGTTAGCCACGCTAGTATGTGAATTATACGCTGTTTACAAAGAAAATATTAATTACAAATTTTTTAATTAGGAACAAAAAGTTTAAAAATGCTTATCTATATCTATTTAAAAAATATTTTAAGGTTTTTTGTTAAATTAAAAATTTACTATAAGTCTAAATTTTTAATAATTAAAAAAGCTTGAAATAATTAAAAGTAGTTATTTATTTTAGCTTTTTTCGATTTCTTATATTTTTTATTTTTAAATATCAATTTTTTTTTATCATTTAGAAATTTCAATTTAAGTGGATGCTAAATAAATTTTGCATAAAAAGATCTTATTACAATAATAGCAACGATCTTATTTGAGACAATATCAAATTGCACAAAGAAATGTATGAAAAGTTAAATGATTATTTATAAAATGAATATAATAACGGAAATTGCGGTTCGGATATAGCTCACACTCTTATTATCATGTCCAAAGAAATTATTATACACTCTGATGAGATATGAAACATAGAAACAAATATTTGCAATAAGGAAGTTACCGTATAAATACTGCTACATCAGATATAAATATTATTATTCATTTGATTCATATTTAAATTTAATTATCTTTTATTCATTAGTTTTATTATTATTACTATTCCTTGTCAACTCAATATTCTTCGTTATAATATGCTTATTTTATTTACTTTGCAATTATAATAACTTATGCATTAAATTTTAACCAATATAGTATAAAATTTAATTCAATTATTCAATTTTAATAATATTTTAATTTCATAACTCATTGACAGATACTATAAAGCCATTATTATATAAATTTATAAACTTTAAATAACATTTACCTACAATCTTTAATAATGATCTTTAATAATATTTAATTATATTTTCAAAGTTTACTTATTTTAATAATTTAGCAAATAATATATAAAAGAGTATTATAATAAATAATCCTTATAATAAAATAAAAAAACTGTATATAAAATTATATATAATTTTATTGCTTCTTTTACTATATAATAGTTAAAAGAAAGTTACAGAATGTTATCAAAAAAATTACTCTGAAGAAACAAAGACGTGTTAATTATGTTGATTCTTCCTGCTAACTCATTTAATAATCGCCAGTTTTCACAATTAGCTCATGCTAATATAAAGGTTTCAATAACATAGAGTCGCGTTAAAAGAGGGACAGCATACAAAATGTTAACGCAAATAATCAGTGTAAATAATTGTTATAAAGTAAAATTGTCAGCTCTCCAAATATAAAAAAGTGACACTATTTATAAATTTGTTAAAAATTGCCGTTTAGCAGCAAGTATTTCACGCCCGAAATAACAAACTGTTTTAATTTCGTGAGTATATAATCACAATATGATAAAAAATCTACGTCTCTATTTATATCATTTCCTAAGCTTCTAAAAAAGAAATCTTTAATAAATTGCAATATACGGGCGTGTGTGTAGTGTATACGTATGTAAATGAATTCGTTCGATGAGAATTATACTAGTTTACAACAAAAATTATTTTCAATCAGATTAGGTGTTTCTTATAAATTTTTGAACATTAAATTAAACACGCACGCCAAAAAAATTTAGCATGTTAGATTCCAAAGATGATTGGAATTTAATGTGTAAAATATAGCTTTTCCGATAATATTTGATATTTTTTGTAAAGAAGATTAATGTTAGCTTGAAATTGCAATTAGAAATTATAAATAAAAACAAATGATTATTTATTTTCTATAAAATGATCTCATATTTAGAAATTTCATTATTTTATTTTTTAGCTATATTATTAAGGATTTATAAATTCAGGATTTTTCTATAATAACTTCAAGCCTATATATCATATACATTTCCAGTTTGTGATTATCATACACATACATAAATCATATAATTTTTGTCTAAAACATTTTTATTGAAAATACATTTTTTTCGAGGTATTCGAGGTAAACAATTAAAATTAAAATGAGATACCCTGTATATATACATGTAGGGTGTCCCAGATTAATCGCGCCACCTACTTAAAAACTAGGGAAGCAGTTTTTATCAAAAATTCTAAAAATTTTTATAAATAATGACACACTCTATCGAATCATGATACTTTCAACTTACGGTTTCAAAGAAACCGAAATCAGACTAAAAATCGATATTTTAATGAAATAAGGTATTTTATATTGCAGATTCGTATTTTATGCGAAAAAAACATAAAACTTACTTTTGTACCAAGCATTTTGATAAATGTTAATCTTCAAATGACGTTTAAAATTTTGATTTAAATTTAAACTTTCGGCTTGAATAACCTATTTCCATTCGAAATCAGAAAGTTAAAAACATTACTATTTGATAAATTTTTGCATAATAAAACATCAATATTACATAAAAACTTTTCAATATCAATATTTTAAATTAGATTTAATATTTAAAGTTGTAAAGTTTTAACTCAAGTTTTATTTCAAATCTATTTTACTGGCAAGAATTGTAACAGCAGTTCTGCTTTGCCATTTGCGTGTACTATATCAACTTTATTTATTTACTCTCCTATTCAACACTATAACTCTATGTGATGCATGGCGATAAAGATAAAAATTTTAATTATATAATGTAAAAGTTACGTTAAAAAAGTAATAATTTATATTTTCAAATTAGATATCTCGAAAATATTATCTTTTTATTTATTTATTTATCTTGATATTTAAAAGTTAAGCAAATTTATAAAAACATCCAAATTGTATAAACAGAAATACAAATTCACAGAAATACAAGTAATTTTCAAATAAACTTTAGTATTTTTGAATACGCATATTAATTTGAAGTTGATAATTAACATATATTTCATGAAAACATGAAGTATAAAAATATATTTGTTTTATATATATATATATATATATATATATATATATATATATATGTAAGACACAGAGTACAAAATTTTACTTGATTCTATTCAAGAACTTTTCTCTCTTAAAAAGTTTCGTAGACAATCCATATCATTCTATCATGTCGTCCTATCTAATTTCTTGATACGATATAGGAGAGTTCTTTTCAGAATTGGAGCAATAGTTTCACATGCCAATCTACAGTGTAGTTTATGTATATATTTATATACACACGATTGCCGGCCGGTGCGATTAACGGTCTAAGAATCAGTTCAATGTAAATGTCTCTCGTAAGAGGCGAATGATGTCGAGAGATGACGTTGTTTCTTGTAACTACTCGAACGGGAAACCTGCCGGGTGGGGCCTGTTGAGTCGTGCCTGTGACGAGCTTCAGTATGAAAGTCTCCGGAGTAGAGAGTGACTGGGTCCGCGAGGAGAGATTCCGGGACCTGTTCTTTGAGACGTAACGCGTCCAATCTGTTCGTGTTGCATCAGTGTGCAAAATTCAGTTACTGTATCGATGTACAAAGATGTGAGAAACCAATAAAATGTGCGAGAAATAAAAATGTTACCGTACCGCGCACGACTCCGTGTTCAGACGCTTATCGTCTTAGCGCTCTGCCAAGGTAATTAATACGACACACCTGATGCACATTATTCGTGTGCAAGGAGATCCTTCACTGAAACGTAACGTGGTCACGTGGTCACGATGCCATTGAGTCACATTTATCGATGTCGCGGTCGGATTTTTATTCGATGTGTACGACGCGACGTAGAAGCATATTCAACAAATTCCGATCGGTTGATTAAACTAGCATTTCAGCGTCATTTCATAAATTGCCTGAAAAATGTCGAACTTTGATTTTATTTGATTTTATTCAAACATGAGTTTTGCTCTTAAAAGTTTCTAAAACAATTTATATTATCACATATATATCACATATGATATCTAATTTTTCTGATGTGATATGATTTTTTTCAGAATCGAATGTCGAACTTTGATTTTATTTGATTTTATTCAAACATGACTTTTGCTCTTAAAAGTTTCTAAAACGATTTATATTATCACATATATATCACATATGATATCTAATTTTTCTGATGTGATATGAATTTTCTTCAGAATCGAATGTCGAACTTTGATTTTATTTGATGTTATTCAAACATGACTTTTGCTCTTAAAAGTTTCTAAAACATATTTACATTATCACATATATATCACATATGATATCTAATTTTTCTGATGTGATATGAATTTTTTTCAGAATCGTAATAGTTCACATATCAAATCTATAATATACAATATAATAAAGTTTATACAATATAATAAAATTTTACTTTTTCGTCCCATTATTTTAATTATAATTTCATAAAAAAGTTTTGACAATTTGAAAATATTTAATATACGATCATGTAGATATATTATCTTGTAACTATAATAGCTTCACAACAGAAACGTCAGAATTGTCAAATTTGCTCGGAACTCGGTTTTAATTTTCATTACTGCACTATTTTGTTCATAGAGAAGTCATCTTATATTTCACAATTTAATAACAAAATTTTACAGTAATTTCTCTCAACGAATATTGCTATACTAACACGATTAAAATTTACTGGAACCACTTATAGATAATCATGAGTCGATGGAGTAATCGACTAGTGAATGGAATAGTAGATTGGAAGACACACGTAGCATGAATGCCATGTGATTCATACTTTGACCCGTAAAACGACGAATCTCTCTCACTGTACACTAAGCCAATAAAACAATCTCAATAAAACGACTGTTACAGGCACATACGTTCACAGAAAAACAATAAACTTTTAACAGAATCAGAGCTTATGATAGAAACGCATCAATAAATATCAAATTGTAATCTTAATATTTTCGTGAAGTTATAATCATAAATAAATTTGACAAACTTTTTAACTAAAAATCAAAGTAATCCCATAATTTTAATTCCATGGCAAGTGTATATATTAATTTATTAGATACAAATTAATATTTTAATTAATATATTAAATATACTTTTAATTTAAATTCTTAAAATACAATCGTAATTTATTGTATACATATATAGAAATACAATATATAAGTATTTAGTGTAATAAATAGGTATAATAATTTAATAATGTTAGAAATTTTTGTATTTAAAATAGCAATTTAGAAATATTACAAAAAACCAATAGAAAATTAACTAAAAAATACTGACTCGTTATTTTTTGAATAACTATAACTATAAAGTATTACTTTTTAGAGTCAATAAATAATACCTAATAATTTTTAGAAGAAAAATTTTTAAAAGAAAAAAAATTGTAACTGTAGTTAATTATTTCTATAAAAAGTAAATTCCTTAATCTTAAAAAATTATTTATTAAACGTAAAATTATATTTTTAATGAGCCTATGTGATTTTAATTAACATAATAACTAATTGTTGCTGAATTGTATTAGCAATTTGGAATAATACAACGTTTTATGTTAAATAAATATCTCCTAAAATATATTTACTTTTTACTTATTTTTTATATAAGATATTTCTTTACGAGTTTTCATAACCGATCTCTCAGCGGTACATCTATTAATGAAATTTTATTGAACTTGGTTCTTTCATGCGGCGTCTTAACAAATAACAATGATTTTTATTAGGACATTCAATAATATGATCAATTAATGTAACCAAGGTCGACTCGTAATGTAGCACCTAAAGATGTTCCATACAGATCACAATGGATAACAAAAGTAGAATCATCCCTAAGATGTGTACATCATTTAAAAAAAAACACCGATGATATTAACAGCATTGGAAATGAATAATACGTGATAGCATTAGTCATTTCATTTGTGCAGTACATGTTCTGTTCGATGACAACATATTCAGAGCAGTTCACCACAAACGCATATTTTTAGAAATAACATCATGTTGTTTTATTTTTTCTTGTTAATATTGCTATCCTTTCAAATTTATTTTTATAGCATCTTTAATGCTTCAAAGAAATAATATTTGTAATATAATGATTTTATTATTTTTAATATTTATTTTATAAAAGGCCATATTGCAAAAGTTCCATAGAGATTATTACTATCACAGTTTTTTATAAAAATACAAAAAAGTAATAGATTGTCGGCTATTCTGGAAAGATATTTGTATGCATAAACTTGCGTACAAATTTAACCTCGAAAAGTAAACACAACGTCTCTTTGTTTGATAAAGATACAGCTCTTGATTTATTACGTATGTTTCATACTATTTCATTAATATATATACACGTAGTTTCAATATTTTATCCAAATTATAACAGATATTTGTGATTTTAGATAAGCCCTGATATGAGGTACCCCTTACATATTTTCGATATTTTACTAATGAATCACTTTAAATATTTTTAAATCTATATATATAATTAAATATATAAATATAATTTGACTATCAAATTTTTTAAATTTTTTATTAGAAAATTAGGATTAAGTTCGAAGATCAAATTTTTTCAAATTTGATTAATAATTCTTATTAATTTTTATTTTATTCCGTCATATCTCCCAATCATTTTTAATTATGATTTTGTGATCTGACAATACAAAGATATTTCCAGTAACGCGACAGTCTTTTTTATTATGCTATTTACAAGATTCATATCATATTTACGTACATGACTGTGCAGAGATTAACACATAAACTTGCCGTCATAAATTTGTATATGCAGCTTTCTTTACTATATTCGAATCAGTTTGAAATCATTCGTACAAATCATTTACATTCCCATTCATTTACAAATCCCAGTTGCTCGCGTTTCTATATTTCTTACGGCTTCTGCAACAAACACACTGGCTGATAATACGAACTCATTATCAAGAGAGGAAAAAAGGACTTCCTTCCTCACAGTCGCATTTGTGCAGAAACAGACTGACGGCACGTGCGTCCTTTCATATAGACGAGAGTGTAACGAGGAGAGTCAGATAAAGCCAATCATCCGCAGGACATTGCGGCTAACGTGACGACGTTTCTTTCGGAACTGTTAACCATTATTCCCGCCTTTTGCGCAACATTAGCTTCTATAGTATTTCGTCAGAAATGCACGGTCGTATTATCGTAAGATAAATCGCAATTTAAAAGTAGCTATTGAATATTATTGATACGATATTTTGAAATAAATAACATTTCTCTGTTAAAATTATAAAAAAAGATTATCAATTGTCTGATAAATTTTAGCAATACAGATATAAGAGAAGCAAAGGTCGTATTTAAATTATACAAATTAATAATTTTGATTTTTTTTAGTAACGGCAAGTAATAAACCAATTATCTCGCCCAATCAAGATCAAATCGTAATTAATGAAGGAGAACCTTTAGAAATTACATGCACTGGCTCCACACCAATTCAGTTTATTTATCCCAATGACTTTGGAGAATCGGTATGCACTATAAATTTTATTTATAAATTAATTTCTCCGACATTACCTACTCATTGCTTAATTAATATCGCTATATCTTATCTTATATTAGAAGTTATAAGTCTAATTACATTAGAAGGATTGGAATATTTTTCATCCCTATATAAAAATTGTTTGAATAATCTATTACAAAATTAAATAAAATTTTGATGAATTGTTTATTACGCTTTTGTAGTTATTGTATACATATAAAGTTCTTTCATAATTATTATCTAAATTCATAATTCATAATTATTATCTAAATAGTTTAGTAAGAGAAATTGATATTTTTTCTTTTACAGGTAAACAAATTTTGAAATATATTTTCTAAAAAGCAATATTATTGTACAAATTTTGGAAATTTTAATTTTTAACATATAGGTATATCAAACCTTTTATTATTCTGACAGGTTAATACTTCAACTCCTAAAAAGACCAAAGAAAACGATGAAATTAATAACATTTACAAATATGTCTTTGAAAGGCCAAACACCGTTTTCGGTGATACAGGCTGGTACGGTTGCGCCGATCACAATGTTGAAATTATTACAAATTCCTACGAGAGAGAGGATCCCGAGATGAACTGGTTGTACGTTTATGTAAAATGTAAGATCAAATCGTGTGCATCTCGTTAATATGCGGATCAATGAAGAAACATTTGTGCTTGCATCTTACTTGCCATTGCATCTTATTTGCGTCTCCATATTGCATTCAACATTCATTGTTGCAGCCAATACAAATTTATTTGTTGAAGCGGATACTTATGCCCATTTGAGTGCTGTTGCTGGCGGTAGCATCATAATACCATGCAGACTTACATCGCCAGATTTAATACCAATTTTATCCGATAATAACGTGAGTACATTACAGATAAATTAGCAGAAGATAATTTGCAATAATTTAAAAATAAAATTAAATAAAATTATATTCGGTTCTAAATGATTAACACATAGATTCAAAAATTTAAAAACTTTAAATGTGTTGAAATATATCAATATATTTTATCTTCACGCTTAGAGCCAGGCCACACAAAAAAAGTTTAAGCAATAAAACGTAATAAAGCGATAAGCAAATTAGCTATTCACAGTAGAAACCGTAAGATCATAATGTAGCCAATAGTAATCTAACATTTCATTTCTTTATTGCTTAGATCTTTTTGCTTAAATTTTTTCATGTGTCACGAGTCGACCCTTGTAAAACATGCAGTTACGTCACAATGAAAATTCACTGAGAAGAAAAAAAGGAAATATAGAATTAACATATATTATATCCTTATTCATAGATTTATCTTTTTAGAAGAGTTTTAATTTTTTTTATAATATCATATCAAAAAAATAAATTTAACAATTCTTGTAAAGTTTTACAAATTAAAAAGTATATTATTGCGTTAGTATATTATTGCGCTCTTAAAGTTTTTTTTTTCTAATATACGTTATAAATTGATATTATGATAAAATATCATCAAAAATAGCTAATTTTATTAACTTGTTATTCATTGCAAAATGTTTTTAAAATCTTTCAACTTTAATGCAGGAAGAAGAATTAAAGAATGCATCATTTGATCCCAGAATTGGTTTCACGATTAGGAACCTACTAGTAAAAGATAGCAATTGGTACAAGTGCTCGATAGAGAAGGACGGCGAGGAGCACGCGGTCAATTACGTATTATCCGTACATCGTAAGTGTGGTCTCAATTCGAGATGTTAATTTAGTCACATATATTATGTAATATATGTAAGTATATATAGAGAAGAACCTGGAAACTGCAAATACTTAACGAAAAAGTTAAATAAAGCTGATGATTATTTATCAATCATAGCAGTCTTTAAGGACACTTCAGTTATTGACTTTAAACAATAATAAATAATTACAATAATATTAACAATATTAAATAATTAACATATAGTCATATTAATATAATTTTAAACAAAACTCTTGTATTGTTCGGAATTATCTGTTGCCACGGATAATGTCGAATCTTGAGTCTTGTCTTTTTGTTTAAAATTATAGTTAACACCGATAATATATAAATGACAATTATTTTAGTTTAAAGCTAATATGCTTTGAATATGAACTTCTATATAGTTAATAAATAATCGTTTATTTAACTTTTCTCTTAGGTATTTGCAGTTCTCCCACTCTTTCCTATGACATTCGAAAGCATCGCTCCATAATTTTAATCATTCAAATTTCATGCTAAAACAATGTCGATTGTTCCATTTAATAAAAATGATTAAATTATTTGCATAGTAAAACGAACCTTACCTGATCCAAAAATTCAAGATGAGAGTCTTCTGCATGTTACACGTGGACAAGATCTTTACGTAAATTGTACTGTTGAAGTAGAAATATCAATGCGATATGTATTCGATTGGAATACGCCGCAACAGGTAAATCATCTTGTGTAATAAAAAACAGAATTAGAGTAAAATTAAATCTTAATTTTGAATGTAGCAACAAGTGTTGGCACAAGTGCTACATTTTTACATTACCTCAATTGGTAATGTAGAAAAAAAATCTGCACAACTAATATATATATATTAGGTGTTGGAATTAATTCGTAGCGTTTTACAAGATGGGAAGTACTTTCATTAATGTATTTTTTAATGCTCATGTGAAATAAATAACATTCTTTCATTAAAAACGCTACGAATTAATTCCAACACCTAATAGTAACGAGAAGAATTTCTTCTTTCCACAGATTCTTTTTTATATCTTTTTTAACCAGTCTCACGGACATAATATGTTAATTATTTTTATTATCTTTAAAAAAATAGGAGAAAATTTTTTAACCGAAGTTAATATCACTAATTATTTATTCTTTCATCAAATAAAAATTAGAAGACAAAATTCTAATTTGAAGGCTCTAAGAGAGAAATTTTTCACTCTCCTACCTAAAAATTGAAAATGCATATCTTCTTAACGTACAAGCAATACAGGTTTTCTAGATCTTTTCGATTGGAATATTTATTATTCGCATATACACATGTGACTTTGTTTTTTTATTTGTAGAATAGCGGTAGAATAAGCACTCAGCAATTCAGAAAACAGCTTGACGGGAATTCTGTCTTAGTTACGTGTCAGTTGACGATACTTAACGTAACGGACGAAGACGCGGGAGAATATGAGTGCGTCATTAGGTCGATTCATGACATCAAGAAGATAACGAAGAATATTACGATACACGGTTAGTTTATTATTAATTTATTATCAGATACATATAACTAAAAAACCTATATTTGTGATATATATATATATATATATATATATATATATTTACACACACACACACACACACACATATGTATGTATACATGCAATAAATCTTAATTGGCTGATTATATACAAGTATTATAAAACAGGTATATACATATTTTAAAAAATCATGCAATGTGTATTACAATGTATTAATATAAAATTAGTGCAAATTTTGTTTAGGGTAGTTCAACAATGAATCATGTAAATTTCAGAGGCTTACATCCCTTTCAATTATTGAATTGAAGATTTGAGTTTTGGCATACAGTTTGTGAATTTAGTTGGCTACATATTGTAAACAATAACTTTTAAGTTATTTTTCAAATTTAGCCACAATTTCGATTATTTAAAAAATGGGGAAGTGATTCATTGTATACAAGGGGTGTGTACACAATAAACACACATGCTATTTTTAATAATAAACTACATGTTTTATACTGCGAATTATTGAGATTATTTTAGTTTTGCTATATTTTAAAATGTTTATTTATAAAATAGATAAAGATTATAAGATGGAGGATTCACAAGGTCGATCACTGCGTTTTTCTTTTATTTTGAATGTAAACGCGTCAAATGAGTATACTTTTATTGAGATTTTAGGTGGAGAGGAGAGGGGGGGGGGGGTATTCTAAATAATTATTACAATGAATTATTATTTTAAAGATTATCGTAAAAAGGTTATATGGTCTACGATATGGTCTACCATGGTTCATTACGTCAAAATAATTCATTGTAGACCACCTAATCTTTTCCACGATAATCTCCTAAATAATTGGTGTAAAATAATACAATATAACAGAAAAAGTTGCTTACAGAATAATAAAGCCAAATGTGCACCCAAAATTATCACACAATAGAAAAAAATGATAGACATAACAACGAAAACATAAAAAATACGTAAAACTTACTTTGTAACCCAAACTTCTTAAAATATGACACTACACAGTCATCATCTGCCAATCGACTGAAGAACTGAGGAGAGGTTCAAATGCGAGTCGTTGCATGATAGTAGCACAATCTGATAACATTGCATTTATGAAATATCGCAATGGTTCATAATGTATGGTACAATGTATAATGTATGGTACAATGCATTAATTCGCTGCGTCAACTTATAGAACAGCTACTATGTTTATTTTTTTACTCAAATACTATCAACTTTACAGAAAAATTGCAAAAAGACAAAAATCATTTATTTCCTTCTCATAGAATTCTAAGAATTTTTTCAGAATTTTTTATCAACTTTTTAATACTGCATTTTTTTATTTTCGGTAAATCGCTACTATGACCCAGCAAATTAATGCACTGCACTGTACTATTAATTTGTTGGATTACCTATCCTATATTTTTTGTATGTAAAACGAATTGATATGTTTTTATTTCAGACCCTCAAATGAAATATATCCATCTTATCCCTCAACATACCGATAAATATTATCAAGCAGAAAGCGGCAATTATGTTCAGTGGGTCGTATATGTCGATGGATGGCCGAAACCCCATTTAGAGTGGTAAAGTATTATAAGAAAATCTACTTTTTAAAATTAGAAAATTATATTAATGTATTCATGCAAATAAATTAATCAATCACGTGTAATTAAGACGTGTATTTTTTTGTATTATTTGTTACTTGTAATAAATATGTTAAATATTTATTTATTGTAGGTTCAAACCGAATTCTGAGGAAATTATAGAGAGCCCAAAATATTTCGTGAATACAAGTGTAACAGCTACTATTTTGAAAATAATGTCATTGAGTGTCATGGACTCAGGAAATTATACACTTGAAGCAAAAAATGACTACATGATCGAAAAATTGAACTTTACATTAAATGTCATAGGTATCGAAATTATCTTGTAACGTTAATTAAAAAAGATTGTAGTAAATACACTGTAAATATAATAATGTACAACTATTTGTTTATAACTTTAGTCATATTGCATTACTATTAATTTCAGCTAAGCCGGTTTCTATATTGACGCGTATTGACTCTTATTATCCACCAAACGAAAGTACAGAATTTCATTGTGAAGTAATATCAAATCCGTCTCCGAACATAACATGGAGTTTTCTGAGATGTCCTAATTATCCATCACTTGAGAATTCAACAACTATATATCCGACGGTAAATACAACTTTATATTAACTTGATTTTAGATATGTTTCTATCTTTATCTGTATAACAGGAAAATTATATGAATTTTATAGGATATGACGCAAAGCGCAGCTTATAGCTCTAGTTATAGATTCGAATCGATATTAAAAATGCCTATCGAAGAATCCGGAAAAATAACATGTAAAGCTTGCAATGTCCTTGCCTGTGATTCTGTGACTGACAACATTCTTGTTTCAGGTAAGAATATTTTAAGAATATTTAAGGATATTTTTTTGTCTAACTGCTATATAATTTGAAATCATATTTGCAATCATATTAACATTGTTTGATATACTTCGAATATGTATCAATTAATAAGTTAAATTTTGTAAATAAGAGGATTTGTTTATTTTAATTGTAAATTCTAAAAAATAGACAAGATAGATCAATGAATACTCAGTGATTGATTATTAAATATGATTGATTTTTATCTTTAGTTCTTTATTGAATGTAAATATAGAAACCAATCGTAATAAAGTATTAATGACAATTATTGATTTGCATGTAAAAAATAAATATAATAATCTTTCTTTAAATTTCAATTAGATGGATTAGGCGCGTTTGGTATTATTGGACCAAAAGAGCCTGTGACAAAAGGAGATGACATAGAATTGATATGTGCTGCTTCCGTTTACAATTATACAGATGAGTTTACATGGACTATATCAGTAAATGAAACTGAAGAACCACTTATGGAAACAGGTAATTATTTTAAGAGAATTAAATCGAAATAAATTAAAAAATGAAAGTACTTATAAATAATATCGAAGATAATATAAATCTTAGAATCTTTTTTGAAAAAAATAAATTCTGAAAATGTTAATGTTTTTACAAAAAATGATAGGTAAAAATACAATTTATATATTATGCGTATAATAATTTAATATTTGTAATTACACTTAAAATTTATAATATAATTTTTATAACAGTAATCATTAGTTTCTTTACTTTAATTAAGTTAAGTATAATAATATTTTATTAATAACTTAATAATTAATATCTTATTTTTATATTATACATGTACGTATATTATTTTTATATTATATATGATGATATATAAAATATTTTTTATAAATGTTAATAAAAACACACGCACCCGCACACGCACGCACGCACGCACGTGTGCGCGCATACACACTTATAGATGATTTAACGTAAATATTGATTATATCTTTGTTATTTTTAGAAAGATTACAAATTGTGCGACATAAAACTCCATTCACTTATCGATCAACGTTGAAACTCTATCGTGTCCAAGAATCAGATGCTGAAAATTATTTCTGTATTGGAAAAATCATGACTACAGTGTATTACGAGGCCCCAGATATCCTTTCTGATTATGCAAACTATAAATTAATTATTCATGGTACATCAATATAATTATTTAATTTATAGTATTTATACATATATTTAATAATTATTTATACATATATTTGATTTTAATTCACAATTAATATTTTATAAATACATTTTTTCGAAGAAGTTTTATACATATATTTAATATTTATTAAATTCGGAATGTTTTAAAAATTTATATTATATGAAATATATATGAGAATATACAGGATATTCCTCAAATCGATTGTTACTTATATGTGTTTCGATTCTTCTTTACGTATTTCGACGAATCAATTCGACGATTACTATTTCTTATGTGTGTATGTTCCTATGTATGCTCTCTACATTCATGTTTATTTACATTTATCTCTGCTTTAATTATCAATGACAAATTCGTGAATTATCTTGTAAATATTAATTGAATTATCTTGGGTCAATGTTAATTATAATATTATGTTAATTATAATATTATAATGTTAATTATAATATGTTAATTATAATATTACATATATATCAATTAATTTATCTTTTCATATATTATAAAAATATAGAAAAAAAATATGATTCTATTTAAAAAAACATAATTTGATTTTAGTTTGTTAAAAAAATGAACAATTTTGAAATTTTTCCTACACAATTATTTTTTTATTAAAAATCGACAAACTTTTTAGAAAAATTTTATCGTCAATCCATCGAAAGTATCTCATAAATCGTGGCAACTGATATGAGTAATATCTTCGTATACATAAAGCTATTTATTATAAAAATATGTCTATTATTCTAAATCAATATCTGTTTACGTGATAAAATGTTCAAACTGATTTTGTTATACAATCGATGTTATACAGATCCGGTATCACCATATTTTACCAAAACAAATATGAATGAAACTAAAATAAGAACTATCGATGTGATGGCCGAAGGTCACAAGACGGTAATTTTGCAATGTTTTACTGAAGGAATGCCCAAACCAACAGTTACGTGGTATAAGGTACATATGCATTTATAATTATTCTCGTTTAATAAAATAAAATAAAAAGTGCGATGTATACTATATTCTATGTTTAATAATTTTTAGGACAATGTATTGTTAAAAGAAAATGATCAATATTTTTTTAAATATAATTATCAAGAACTTAATATCAAATATTTAAAACATCACGACAGTGGTAAATATTCATGCCGGGCTATTAGCCGACTGGGTACCAATGAGACTTATCAACAGATAACAGTGAAAAATGCAAAATGTAAGCTTTAAACAATATTACAACAACAAATATTGTATTATAAAAAAATAATATTAAGAATAATATATATTAAAAAACTTAAAATTTTTTTAGGGCACAAACTTGACATAATATTAGCTACTTCAATAGCTATTCTGGGTTTTTTCCTAGTGATATTAGCAATCTTTTTCACGATTAAAGTTCGTCGTGAAAAGGTAAATTATACATTTTATAATTTATAATTTATATAGAAACATATAGGGCAACAAAAAAGTTTGTGATAAAGTTTTGTATATTTATAAAATTATTATAGTAATATATTATAATGATTTAATAAACACAAAAAGTAGGCAAACTTTTTTATTATTCTATATGAAATATAATTCCATATAACGTTATAAGAAAATATTTTATGGATAATTAAATTAAAATTGAATTGTTACATAGAAAATGAGGAAAGAATTGATGGAAGCAGGACTTATGCACTTTGAAGAAGGTGCTTTAGAATGTTTAAATCCAGATTTAACAGTTGACGATCAAGCAGAATTACTTCCTTACGATAAAAAGTGGGAGTTTCCAAGGGAACGATTAAAGCTCGGTAAGCGTGATTGTGCTTTGCATAATATAATAAATATCAAGCCAGTTTAATATAATAATCATTTCGATTATTTTTTTAGGAAAACAATTGGGAAGTGGTGAATTCGGCGTTGTAATGAAGGCGGAAGCGCATGGAATATGCGAAAGTGAAACTGTTACTACCGTTGCTGTGAAGATGGTTCGTCGAACTACGAATCCTACTTATGTTCGTGCACTTGCGAGCGAACTTAAAATTATGGTGCATCTTGGAAAGCATCTAAATGTCGTTAATCTTCTTGGTGCTTGCACTAAAAATATATCCAAACGTATGTATTGTTGAAAAACAAAAATTACATTTAGTAATTATGCTTTATTAAAATGTCGCACTTTTAAAAACATATACATATACATATAAGTAAAAATATATCTATTCAATTGTGAGCAAAGACAGAACAGATAAAGTTAAGCATGCTATCAAGCGTTAATAATTAAAATTGTTATATTATACAATAGGCGAATTACTGGTGATCGTCGAATATTGTCGTTTCGGCAATTTGCATAATTACCTTTTACGACATAGAAATGATTTTATTAATCAAATTGATCCTAAGACTGGGAAACTCGATCTTAATATCGGTATGGATATACTGATGAGAACTAGTAGCGTCAGTAGTAATAACAGGTTTGTCTACCGATCATTTTTTAAACAGTCTGTTATTATTATAACTATCATATTTATCTTTTTTTATTAGTAAGTATAACTAACATTTAGGAAATATTTTTTATTGCATTCTAAACTGGCTGCATTTGAAATCTCATGCTTTTATATAAATACAATGTGAATTAATTAAAAAGCAAATATTTGTGCTTTATGTATGATATCTTAGAGAGAGTATCAATTGAATTAAAATTGGATAATTAATGATTTTATATCGTTTAATTTTAATTAAATGTATTTTTATTGAAATAAATTTATATTTATTATAAATTTATATTACTAACGCCAAAGAATCTCGCATTAATAATTTAATCTGCATGAGAAATTCCAGAAATTTCTAAGGAAAGATTTCTAATTCTTGATTAACCATTTGTGCTTTGTAAAATGTATTCTGTTAAATAAAAAAAACACTAAGTAAAATACACACACAATCTGGTGCATGCAATGGGTGCGGTTTAACAAGATTTTCCTTTTCTCTTCTGCCCATATGATAGGATAAAATATGCGGCATTGTCCTTTTCTCGCAGTCTTAGTGCGAATTCAGACACTGGCGATGTGGTGGTGCACTATTGTCCGGGAACGAATCCGGATTCTCCAGAGATTAACTTCTCACCAGATGGCTGTATCAACAGTAATTCATCTCAACCAGGATGGAGATCAAATTACTGCGGTGACTACAAAGACCAACATCTCAAACCAATCTGTACTCAAGATCTATTGTCTTGGGCGTTCCAAGTAGCACGTGGAATGGAATATCTTTGTCAAAGAAACGTAAGTTTTGGCATAGATAAATGCGAAATTGCGAAAGAAGCATAAAATGTTAATGTTTTAATTTTATTAATAAATAAAAATGAAATATAAATGTAGAATAAATAAAAATTGCATAATTTCAAGCAACGTAAAGAATTAACTCTTTAAAATTGGATTTGCAAAATCGTCCCCAAGTCATGGTGAAATTTAATTGTTGAAACTATTTAAATACTCACACTTCATAAATTTTATGCATCAAATGCCTCTTTCAATAATGCTTTCATTAACTAAATAATAACATATATATATTTATCCAGGTCTTGCATGGAGATCTGGCGGCAAGAAATATCTTGCTTGCCGAGGACAACATAGTCAAGATTTGTGATTTTGGTTTAGCAAAGACTATGTACAAAGATGGCAATTATAAGAAAAAAGGTGACGGCCCAGTGCCAATAAAATGGATGGCCATCGAATCGATCAGAGATCGAGTGTTTTCGACGCAATCCGACATATGGAGTTTTGGCATAGTACTATGGGAATTTTTCACCTTGGCTGAGACGCCGTATCCCGGCATGGAAGCAGAAAAGCAATATCAAAAATTGATTGAGGGCTACAGAATGGAACAACCCGATTACGCTATTCGCGAAGTATATGACATAATGTTACAGTGCTGGAAAGCTAAACCAACGCTACGTCCAAGCTTTACGGATCTCGTGGAGAGCATTGGAAATTTATTGGAAGAAAATGTGAGATTGGTGAGTTATTTTTTCATCTTTCTTTCATAAGAATATTAGATCGTAACACAAACCAAAAGAAGTATAATATATGTATAAATAAATAGTTCTTTAAAAAAGGAATACATAATAAACAATATAAAACACAATAAAAATGTTTAGCATTAAGAATAAGGAATTATATATTTAAATTATTGAAATTTAATTATTTAATTAATATAATATTAATATAATTAAGTGATTAATTAATATATTAATAATATAAGTTTCAAAGTAGACGCAATACATAACAAAAATGTTTTTTATCTCTGTTCCAGCATTACATTAGTCTAAATACACCGTACATGGATATGAACACGATGAATCTGGAAAGCGGCAAAAACGACTATTTGACAATGATGTCCGCGCCGGATCACACAGTTCTATCGTCGCCGAGTCACGATTATGTGAACTCGCCATTCTCAAAAGGCGCGCCGGATTCATCGTACTTATGTATGAGCCCCGGTTGTCCGACAGATGAGTCCGGAATATTTAGTCCTAGACCACATCAGGAACACTCGCACTTTGAGTTTCCATCGCCCGCATCGGATTCCGAGGACGCGGTCGAGCTGTCTCCCATGCTGAAGCATACTGAGGAGGATCCCTACCTAAAACCGATCAATGTTCACGAGCGAAGAGCAGAATTCGCACGACAAAGACAAGCGATGAAGGATCAAACAGTCGATAGACCGATCGATCGAGATTCTGGTTATTGCAACGCGCCACGGAATCTTCATTTAATAGATCTGAACGACATGGACGTGAATGATGCACAAATGGATACGACGGACTTGAAAAAAAAAGATTATGCGCCGTCCATCATCTGCATGCAAGATAATTACGTGAACATGCCAAAACAGAAGAATGATTTGAGAAAGGGTATACCGGATAGTTTCAGCAATCCTAGTTACGTGATGATCAGTAATCACGAGGTGGACCAGAAAACTTAGTCCGTTTGGGAATTTTGTAGTTATGTGCCGTTGTGAATACTAAATTATTTACTGAATATTAAGATTCAGTGCAGAATTTAGTAATTTATTCATAATTCTGCACTGCAATGATCTTACGACCTTTTATATTGTTATAAATGAAATTTACCTAATAATACGCGATATAATATCGAATTTAATATTTCTCAGTTAATGTGCCATATGGCGATCATAGCATATCGAGAATGCATTAGTATAAGTAGAAATAAAAAAACCATTTCTTATTGAGTCAAGGCAAAAGAGAGAAGCAGTATATTCATGCATAATACGCAAATATTTTAATTTTATTTATTTTTTATAATAGCAATTTATACCATACAAAATTGTTTACATACTTTCTCAAGTTTATAAAAATCATTTTTATTAATAAGTACGAAAAAGTGCCACTACCTAATTTTAAGAATTAACATTCAAATACTGTGACGCATTCCAATTGGAAAATGCATAGAATTCGAAACATTTATCAAATTCTTTGAGATACTGTTTTCATGTAAATAATAAAAATATTTGACAAATTGTATATTTACACGCTATTGATTTATTTGCTTATACAGAGTATAATGTGAAATAATTGGATTATGCACATTTATTTGTTATCTAAAAAATATGAAATTTAGATACTTAATTAGTGTGATATTATTAGGGTATCATCATTTATAATATTTTTATCATTACAATACTGTCTTTAATGACGTACAAAGTACAATGCTTAGAAGTACATGTATACCTAAGTAAGATGATACATAAAGAAAATAAGAAACAATGCGTTATAGATTTTCTATTTGATCACTAATATGTTTTATTTCCATCACAACTCAAAGTTTGTATGCTTATACATATATAGTTATTCACTTTTATTTTTTATCTCTTTACTTTATCGCAAACACATAATCATGACAAAGAAAATTTTTTCATTAATTTTTTATGAAAAATAAACTGTATAAATTCATAAAAGTGCTAAAATACGCTTTTTCTTATATGTGAATATGCATGCGCGCGCGCGCGCGCGCGCGTGTGTGTGTGTGTGTGTGTGTGTGTGTAACAATATTAAATATGTAAATAAAGATCTCCTCAATTTTTGTACTTAACATTTATAACATTTGCACATTTCTTTATTAGGACATTAGGATTTCTTCATTAGGACTGAATTATATTAAATTAGAAACAAATTTTGTACAAGTGAAATATATGGCATATGAGGTACATAATATATTCTCGTGTTTTATTTTTATAAAATATTATTTTTATAAAATAGTAATTATATCTAAAAACTAAAAAACAATCAAAGCAAATATTATATATAGTGAAAGCAAAAAGTATTCGTACAAAAAAATTTTTTATAAAAAAGTATCTTATTTGTAGAAAACAAACATTAATTAGCAATTTTATACAATTTTATTGAATACATTTTGTTTTTACATTAACAAATGAGCTTCGCATATACATTTTGTTCTTATATTGAGCATTCTTGACTTTAGAAGCTAAATTTCTCAACTATACGAATACTTTTGAGCATGCAAACAATACAATTTTTAACTGTCGCTTATTTTTCAGATATTTTCTATAATTAATACTAACATCTTTTTAGTATATACTATAATTTTAAGAAACATAGTCTATTTTATTCTTTACGAATAAATTGTTAATTACTCAGCAAAAAATAATCGTCAATTAAACATCGAATTGACGTCAATTTGATATTGAAATCATCGTATTTATATCGATTCGACATCAATTCGATCCTCATTTTTTGCTGGATAATATTTACTTTTTAAAAATAAAGTTTTTTTAAAAAATAATTTCTCTATACGAATACTTTTTGCACTCACTGTATTATACATATATAATAATATATATATATAATATGAACATTTGTATTACCATTTCTTCTTATTTATTAACATGTCGATTGTTATCTTCGATAGACTGACTTCATGCTCGCAATAAAATAAAATTTCTGTTCTACAACTTAAATTAGATAACCGGTTACCTAACTGATAAATATGAACGTTCACAATTATCTGATTTTCTCTCAATTTTTTCCATAAATTTGTTTTCCAGGAATTTATAGTTTCTCACCATTCTAAAACAAAATGAAAAAAGAAACTTTTTATGAATATATTACTTTGTGACACGTTTTTGTTTAGAAGATATATGGATATCATTTTGCCCCACTTTCCTCTAAGCTATTTTTCTATTTAATACTGTACAATAAATCAATGTTACATTAATTATCACACATCGTTCGTCAATTACTAATTAAACTGAAAGAATTACATTGATTCGTCGCAGTAGTAGTGACTAATGGAAATAGTTATCAAAATCCATTACAGATAAAGATTATTAATGTTCTTTCTTTTTTTTTAATGTCATTTAATATGCGTCATTTAATACATGTAATGCGCATGAGATATCATTTTATCCTTGTTATTCGCAGAATGTTAAATAAGGATTACGATACATCATGCACATTATGCGTGCAACGGAAACACAGCCTTAGATTGCATTCTGAACTTTCTATCAAATATCGTAAGGTCAAACAATCAATTAAAAAAATTAACATTTATTTATATTGCTAAACGATTTCTTATCTGCATTTTCCTGTTTTCGTCTTGCACATATACCTGATAAAAAAAAGATGACATTGTATCAGTTATTAGATAAGATTATGCTGTGCATGATACAGTAATCTGCGACCAATACGCAATACTCCGGAAGAAGCGACTATTTGGACAATGACATGTACTTCTATAATGATTAACTATCAAAATGTAGACACAGCAACAAGCCATTTCACAGTTATCTCCGTAATGTGTATAAAATCCATTGCATTGGACTAACTTCTTGTAATATCGTAGAGCACATCAAGCAATCGAGATGCAAGCTATGCATTTATATTCGTATGGCAGTAAAATTTTTTGTGTCGTTATGTGATATCGGTTTTTCATACAAAGTTTTAATAAATTAAAATTAAACGATTTTAATAAACTTCTAAAAACGAACAGAAAAAAAAAACAATCATGTCGAAGATAAAAGTGCTAGACGGTGGTTTTTCTACGCAATTGTCCACTCACCTAGATGAAAAAATTAACGGTGATCCTCTGTGGACTGCACGTTTTCTCATAACGAAACCGAAAGCCGTCTTCGCTACTCACTTGGATTTCTTGCGTGCTGGTGCCGATATTATAGAGACAAATACATATCAAGCAACTACCGACGGTTTTGTAAAGCATCTCGGTATCACCGAGGAAGAAAGTCTCGAGATTATCCGTAAAGCTGTTGATTATGCTAAAGATGCCGTTAACGTTTATAGTAAAGAAATAGAGAACGATAAAAATGTGAGGAATCGAAAGCCATTAATCGCTGGCTCTTGCGGTCCTTACGGCGCTTGCTTGCACGATGGTTCAGAGTATATTGGTTCGTATTGTATCAACGTATCGCGAGAATTTTTGATCAATTGGCATAGACCTCGCATACGCGCATTGCTGGAGAGAGGCGTTGATCTATTGGCGATAGAAACAATACCTTGTGTCCGCGAGGCGGAGGCTATAATCGATCTACTCAAGGAATTTCCAGATACGCAGGCATGGTTGTCATTCTCCTGTAGAAATGATGGAAAAAGCTTGGCAGATGGCAACAACTTTCAAGAGCTTGCTGTGAGATGTTATAAAAATGCATTACCCGGACAAATATTAGCGATCGGTGTTAATTGCATTGCTCCACAATGTGTTACCACTCTGCTGCAAGATATCAATAAAAACAAGTTAAACGATCTCATACCATTGATAGTATACCCTAATAGCGGAGAAAAATATACAGTATCTGAAGGATGGAAGAAAGAAGGAGAAATTGCCTCTTTGCACGAGTTCATTGACGAATGGTTGGATCTTGGCGTTCGCTACATCGGCGGATGTTGTAGAACATATGCTATGGACATCAAACAAATAAGATCTAAAGTGGACCAATGTCGAACATAGATATAATGTAAATTTAATGGCCATTGAGAGGATGACTTCACATAATTTTTATAATAATGAATTTAAATGTCTGCACAAATGCAAAATATATTAATATATTAATACATAAAATGTTTACATAAATAATAAGCGCGTTCAAATTTTATTTCTACAAAATTTCTAAATAAATATTATATATATATTCAATATATTATACTACAATAGTATTATTTAAAATTATATTTATTTAATAGAAACAATAGAGAAGAATAATCATAGTTTTGGATCTATTTCATCAGTAATTCTGATAGAATACGGCACGTCGTGTACCATTATATTACTATGAAAATGACCACGTCGATTAAGGGCATCTTTAACTAAATTCTGCTTGTACGTCATCCATCTAAAATAAAAGTCAGAGAGAATAGTGCAATAATTTCTATAAATCATTAAATCAATAATTAGATAAAAATTTGATAATTAGGAGGAATCTGAAAATATTACTGTAATTATGTTTAATAATTTATCATACTTTCGATTTAGAAGAAATTCATTAAATAGCTGTTTTTTAGTTGGATACTTTAAGTCCAAGAACAGTTTCACACGTCCCCAAATATTGGCACGGTTATGCTCGAATAACCAATATCGTGGGATAAGAAAACATCGTACTGGCGTAAGCGCTACGATTCTTCGATGAAGCATGTTTTCTCCTTAATTAATTAAATATTGATTCATTACATCGTATTAGATAAAAGAAAATATAATTTGTATGTAATAATAATTGTGTGTAATTATAATATATGTTTCTCACCTAAACCAAAACACGCACCCCGTGAAAAAGTGCATATTTGCATGAATATAGTGCGAACATCACTGGGATAATGTAATTCAGATGTAACAGACGGTTCTCGCATTAATATCTCCGCAATATCAGTAATTTCATGCCATCCTTTAACCTTGATTTTATAATATTTATTAACAATGCAAATCAATCAATTTATGATCCTACATTACTGACCAATAAAATCAAATTTATCCAAAGATGTAATCATACCGTTTCAATAAGTTTAACTGATAAACGAACTTCAATAATTTACTCGATCAGATAGCTTTGTATAATTTTACTGATTGAGATAGATTAGTAAGAAAAAGGAAAAGGAGAGCATGCTGTAAATACTCACAACGTCTATAAGTGTGGTAGTGACAATGCTTAATCGATCAACCTCTTGTGTTTTAACAGAGTTCTGCAAAAAAAATGCGATCGGTAAACATACATATTCTATGTTCAATTTTCGATAAAATCAGACAGTACTAAGTAATAAAATATCTTTGCACTAATGATTAAAAGAATTGCTTAAATTATATATAATTAGCAATAATTCAATCCGTATATAAATGGCTTTTATAACAAATAAAATCTTTTATGTAATTTTTTAATAAAATAATACAAACTATATTCACCGTATTAAAATTATATTAACACAATTATTTAAAATTGTTTCTTAATTATTATATTTAAAATTAATATAATATTTAAAATTAAACATGATATATGTACACGAATAGTACATCGAAAAAATACAAGCGCAAAGAAAGAAAAGTGTATAGTTTTACTAAAACTAAAGAAATAATATACAAGAGAATAAAGTTATTTCTTCTTAATTCGTACTGGAATGAATTTATCAAATTGATTTGATTCAAGCTTGTCAGGTTCCGCAATCTTTTTTGGCACTCTTCGTTGTGGACCGTAGGTTTCGTATAGTTCGTATTGCATTCCATGATAAGAAGAACGCTCATGAACAAGCATATGTTCAATAAGGCGACATTTACCTTTCAGAATAAAATGCACATAATTCACCATGCCTTTTCCATCACCTAACAAAATCTTTCAAATTAATTTGTTAATATTTTCTGTATCTTTTGTTCAGATTTGTGTTTATTTCTTAAAATATTCTCGAGAATTACGAATTATCGAAATATTAGAGGAAAAAATGCTATTATGTCCCCTCATTACATTTTATAAAATAACTAAATAATTAATATTTAAATTGAAAACTTAACGATTACACTGGTCAAAGTGTTATTCAATCGATCTTAAACTCAAAATTATAAAATATTTATGACTTAAGATATAATTTTTAAATATACAAAGGTATCGCTTCAATGATCTTGATTTTGATATGCGTTATAGGGTACTGATCGCATATGAACTACTGAACAAATGATGTCGTAAATAATTTTTTTTCTACCTAATAGCGGAAATATTTAAAGGGCCATACAAGAGGCCAACAAGGATCTCGTAATATTACCTTTTCCTCTATCATAAAATAATTATTGCTAAATTATTTACCTCATTAGGTTTGAAGTCTTTTAATTTGCTCAAAATACAACATTCTCGTATCGTCTCTTCATCCCACAACTTAAAATAATTAAAATGAACCAACGCATCTTTCAGAACATCCCACTTTTTTGTCAAACTACTGCGCAAGACGTTATTAAAATCGTCTTCAGTAATTAGAAGCAAATCGACCGACGCTAAATAATATTCATATAAGAAGTAATATAAATTTTGATGAAATCTATTAGCATGTCTATTTTCATAATTCGTTTCTACTAACTTGCAGTAATTATCGTTGATGTTCTCGGTACCGTGTGCAATAATGCAACTTCACCAAACATATCTCCTGGATGTATGCTCCCCATATCTACAACTTTTTCTTCACCTAACAGAAAACATTACATCTAATTCTTTACATTAAGCTACATAATTTTTCTTTCAGAAATAATTCTTTTCCCAAAATATAGACATAACTTATCTTATAAATTAAAGTTTGTCAAAAAAATGATGTAATGTCAAATTACAACAATAAGAAATTCATTCCAATATTATAAATTAAATGGAAAATGTTGATATATCTTATATTTCCATCTCATTGTATTCTTGTATTTCTATTATGTATAAAACAGTAAATATTCAATACAAAAATTCTTTCTAATTTATTTTTTATGTCATTTTTTCGTGTCCAAGATTCTGTGAAAATTTGTAATACTATTTTTTCTTACCTGTTAAATCATCGATCACTACTTTTGACAAATTGATCTCACCATTTATAATAAAATAAAGATTTCTCGCTTTATGACCCTGACGAACGATTACCCGACCAGACGGTAAATATTGATAAAAGCATACAGCTGCCAGATTTTCTCTCAAATCCTCAGAATGCTTTGTGAATGCGTGGAACTTTGTGATAAGATCATATATGTATGCTTTATCGGCGGAAGATCTTTCCGATGCTGTTATTAGAAGTATCGATCGATCCTTGAATCAGCGATACATTTTTTACATGTTAAATTTTGATTCTTTATTTCTATTTATCTACTTTTAGCATACTATATACACATAGAATACCTTTAATGTAAGTAATTTTTTTTCCATTTCACGCTTCTGTTGAGCTGTTCTAATATCAATCGTTACATCATCGCTAATTTCCTCGATCTGTTCCTCTGATATCCATTCCATATATTCCAAAACTCGCCGCACGGCTGATCGAAATAAATAACGACCTCTTAATCTATCGGGCTAAATGAAAATTATTATGTCCTTATTTTGCTTCTGATTCTCTTTGTCTTTAATCAAATTATAATATATAATTATAAATATTTTAAATTTCTAAACAAGAATATACTTTATTAATAAGCAAAGCAAATATTTATAAATATTTTAAATTTATTGTTATAGATATATCCCCATCGATAATTATATGAATGATTCTCTATACAATTAAATGATCTTATGTATATATATATATATATATACATTATAAATGAATTTTTTACATTTTTGTAAGAAATTTAAATTTGTATTATTTCACAATGTGTATATTTAAAGAAAAAAATTGCATATAAGATTCCGTTTCAAAACGCAATGATTATTTTACTTACCCTAATCAGAATTTTCCTCGGTAATTTATACGCAAGTGATTCACGCAAAGAACTAATTTTTCTTGCCTTGTATAAGGACATTGTAATAGAAAAATGTGAAATTTATTGTTCATAAACTTTTAACTAAATTTCTGATTTGTGTAAATATTAACAACACAAAGTACTAACAACTGAGGCAAACTGACGTTAGGTGAAATTGTTTGGTCGATCGCTTGTATCGAAGAAATCGTATAATAGTTATAGCCAATATGGTCACTTTATATAAAAACTTTCCAAATAAGTTCCACAAAGTTCAAAATCAAAACATAAGTCATTTTATAAAAATTTTTTAGACGGTTTTTTTAGATCTGTATTTTCAAAATCAAATCTTACATTTAAGACTGTTTTGAGTACAGTTTTATAATGTTACGAACCAATCAGAGGGTCGTATTGGCATCTTAAACACATATTACTCATGGTGGAAAAAAGTCAAGTGTGCTCATTTTCAAGACGAATTTTGTACGGTTCTGCGCAGATTCCAAATGCGATTATTTAAATTAAAATATTTGCATTGCGGTAAGCTAAAATAACAGTTCGAGAGACTATACTATTTGCCATATAAAAACATGTAAAAATGATCATCAAAAAATAGAATTAAAAAATATACATTTTTATCACTTCTCAAAAGAGAAAACATTAATATTAAAATGGGAAAAAGATTATAAAAAATCAATTTTTATTGTGACATAATGCTTAATTCAAATAAAACCGTGGTAATATGGCGGCATATAATGCCACGTTCTTATTGGCTATTACTGCTGTTAGAAATGTGCGCAAGAGCACACTTGATTTCCCTCCACCATGACATTACTTAAAACTTAAAATAAGGTCTTAAAATAAGAACGGACTACGAATATAGCCTATGAATACCGACCCCTAAAAACAAGAATTGACGGCTGCGTTCAGCAGATTCAACAGTTGACTGAGTATTCATTGTTATTGGTGTATTCTTCTAGATCATCCAATCAAATCTTTAGGTCTAGAAAAATACACCAATAGTAGCGAGCACTTATTCTGATTAAATCCCATTCCGGATTAAACCCTCGATAGAAACTAGACCACTGCTTGAAAGCATTAATCAAAGCATTAATCAATCAAAAGAAAGAAAATCGATATCAGATTTAGTAAACTTTGTTTCGATTGATTAAATTCAATTTCAATATCATAGTCTGATATAGGTTTTAAACAAATTAGAAATTAGCATTACTTGAGGCTGTGTTCTCCGAAATTCACTGCCAGTACTGAAAATGTACACGTAACGTAAACTGTAGATTTCAGCGTTGGTAGCGAATTTTGGAACACAACCTGGTTCACAATCGATACGAGTTCCACCGAAATTTTGTGAGTTTACGAACGTTATGACATTACAAGATTCTTGTTTCTGGGAGTGAATTGTCAACACATTTTTGAATTGTTTTGATATTTTCTTGGTGTGATTTCTATCGTGATAGCAAAGCAGTAAAATGGTAATCGACGTATTTTTTTCAAACAGTATATTGCGTATTGTTCACATATCAATTTTAAGATAATACTATATATATTATATATGAACAGGTTATGTTAACAATGACAGTCGATTTTACTGTTTATTCTATAGATTTCCTTGTAGATTGAATGTCAATTAATAATTATACATATTACTTGAAAAAAAAATAAATCGTGTTTGTGCTTTGTTTTATAAAAATAAATTGTGTGTAGTTTTCAAACTAATTTGTATTTACTATTATTTTATGTAAAACAGTAGAGAAAATTGGACTTCAACACACAAAGTTTTATCTGCATTATAATTATTATAATTTCAGAGTTTCGGTTTGCCATCAATCATACCCAAGCCTGTCGTACCTGAACAATTCGATGTTAAAAGTGAAACTAACTATGACTTACCCAATCCTATGGTATCAGGGTATGACAATTTAAATAAACTTAAAAAAACTAAGTTGCAAGAATTAATTAATATAATTCATTTCATTTGAAAGAATTTGCTTTCACTATTGAAATACAGACTACATTACTTACTGCAAATACTAAAAATCTATAGTTCATGTTACTTATATTGTAGATTTTCAGTACTTGTAATGAATAATGGAATGTATTACAAAATCTTTATATTTTACGAATCTTTAAAAACAGTTTCTTTCAAGAGATAGTTTTTAACATTACTCTTGTTTATTTAGTCTGTCATCAGTCCGACAAAGTGTTGGTTACATACATCCCTTGGAAGCATCAGAACGAAATGTAAGATTTATTGTGTATTCTCTCTCTCTCTCTCTCTCTCTCTCTCTCTCTCTCTCTCTCTCTCTCTCTCTCTCTCTCTCAACATAGACAATTTTAAAATAGTAAATTGTGACCGTATTTGTTTCAGTATCAAAAAAATCAAGATCGTATGAATATGATATTGCTTAGAAATACACAAGGATTGCATGCTCCACTGCGCATAGCAATGGAATTGAAAGCCACGGAGAACATTGGAAGACTTCCATTTTTATCGTCATCTAATGTGATGCGAGATGTTTTACTTGGAAAAGATCAGAATATAGGGTATTTATAACAAATATATTACTGCACTGACAAATCGGTCTATATTCAACAATTTTTATCCACTTATATATTACTATTTATAGATTCGAAGATGTCTTCAATACATCTGAATTCAGGGAACAAATGGGACAGCCACATGCCATCGTAGAAAATCACCTTGGAATATTGTAATGTTCATCTTGCAAAAATTTTGTCTTAATAAAAAAATAAAAATTTATATAGTCTTAATAACTATTAATAAATTAATTCTATATAATTTTTGTAAGTTATTAGATTTTTTGGCGATATTTTAAAATTACCAAATCTTAATATCTAACAAATTCAATAAATGTGAAAAAATTGCATTCAATATTATATATTCGATAAAGAAAATTTCGGTATATTTAATGAAAAAAATTAATTTCGTAAGAATAAAATAATGGAAAAGTATATATTTTACAAGTATATTTTACTCCTGGCCTCGCCAATCTTCGATTAACAAAAGAAAATATGTGTTTTACCGGTAATTATACAATATATAATTTAATATATGTCAACTTTTGCTGTAACATATAAGTTTTTTATTAAACAAACTTGGTTTATAGAGTATATTATCATTATGGAAATTTCTTGTCTGCTGTTGTAAAATATGCAATTAATTTATCAGTAATTTACTCATAAGGTATAAGGTATTTTCCAGTCACCTGGACCTTCACACGGAGAACAAAGATGTCGACTCGTATAGGTCATGGAAATATTTCGTTCCGAGAATCATGGTAGTAAACATGATGTTATTTTCTATGTTGTAACTTAAGTTGGCTGCAATGAAGAATTAGAAGAATTAATATTTGATTTAATTTGAAATAATCCAAATATTCTTCGTACTTTCGCATCAGGTAAAAGATCTTTTTTTAATAATTTACTATTCTTTATGAGCAAGTCGTAATACTCTGCGACAAAAGGTAATAAAAACAATTCACTCTAATCAAGGTTAGAAAGACTAAGAAATACCGGTGCACTTGATAATGAGTCACTCTTCAATCGGTTGAAATTAATAGGAGAGAATTCAAAGCGTCCTCCATAGAAGTGGGAGAATTCTCTTTTTAAAATCGTGCAAATCCAAGTGATTTTTGACACGTAATATTAAAACACGTTGATATACTTGAATCTGCAATCTACCATCCATATCAACAATGATGGAACACTGTCAAAATGCTCCTAAGATCCTGGATGGCGGTTTTTCCGGGCAATTGTCACGGCATGTGAATACAAAAATCGATGGTGATCCGCTGTGGACGGCGCGGTTTCTTAAAACCAATGTCGATGCCATATATGCCACACACTTGGATTTTCTACGCGCCGGTGCCGACATTATCGAGACTAATACCTATCAAGCGTCTGTACCTGGCATGATGAAGTATTTGAATATAAGTGAACATGAAAGTTTGAACTTGCTCAAAACATCTGTAAACTTAGCTAGGAAAGCTGTAGATGATTACATTCGAGAAGAGAGCATTCCCTTCGAGTCGAGACCTATGGTCGCTGGATCGTGCGGTCCTTATGGCGCTTACCTACACAATGGGTCTGAATATACCGGTTCCTACGGAAAGAATATATCCCGACAAGAACTAATTGATTGGCACAGGCCACGCGTTAAGGCATTATTGAATGCTGATACTGATCTTCTAGCTTTCGAAACTATACCCTGTGTCGAGGAAGCGGAAGCTATTCTAGAATTGCTGAAGGAGTACCCACATGCCCGTGCCTGGCTCTCATTTTCATGTCGAGATGGTCAATTCATGTCGGATGGCAGCGTATTCCAAAATACAGCTGTGCGTTGTTACCGCACTTTGCCATTGCAGATCGTCGCAGTTGGCGTAAATTGCATCGATCCGAAGTACGTAACTCCCTTACTGAAGGGTATCAACGAAAGCGCTTCATCGGAACAGGATTTCATTCCTTTGGTAGTGTATCCCAATAGAGGTGGCAGCTATTCTACAAACGGCGAATGGATCGCGGTCCAAGACGATCATTCTCTGAATCTGCCCATGTCAGAATGGTTGGACCTAGGAATTCGTTACATCGGCGGATGCTGCAAGATCTTCGCAGAGGACATTAAGCTAATTCGATCGGAAGTGAATCGACATAGCAAGAAATTCTGAACAATGTGATGCCAGTGACTTTCAAATATATTTTTTACAGATATTGATACATATACGCGCTGGTTAAAACCAGGGGTTACAAACTCCTATTGTTCTCGCGGCATCTGATTAAAACCTGGATATGCGTTGTCTATTTTATCGAATGTAATAATTTTTATATTAATTTTTCGTACATGTTATCGATATTACATAGTCCGGATTGCACAATTTTATATCGAGATTTTATAACAAGAAAAAATTGGAAAATTATAATTTCGTTATCGACTATTTACATAATATATAAAAGCTATATGTTATTTACAACACTCAGATTCGTCGAAAATGTATGTGCTTTACCAGGTTTCCCATTTTGCTACGTAAAAAAGCTATCATATAATCCGTGGTCTTTTTCTATCATGATATAATCAATTTTAAACAAAATGAAATTGCTTCATACGTATAAAAAATCATTTATATATTTGCATCTTTTATATATTTGATATTTATATCATATCATTTAAGTATTTATTCAATAAAATTTATTCAATAAATTTATTTTTTTTCTGTTAATGTTTTACATAAGTTCTTTACAACGAGATACAATACATTATTTTTCATGCTAAACATCATATATGATATACGATATACGCAATTACATTTTTTCAAATCTGTAAAATTTTTATTGATATTTAATACTTCGATACATCTAATGATATATCTAATGTCTCGAAAATAAATAATGTGTACTCTCGTTTTGTTAGTATAAAAGGAACAAAAGTTTTATATGTAAAGGAATTTCTATTCTGAATTGTAATACTTTATTGTCAGGTACGCTATTGTTTCCGCTATTGTACAATATATGCGTATAAAAAAACTACAGTAAAGCTAAAAACGACTAAAATACATATTTCGTAAAAATGATTTATAATAATTATGACAATAAATCAACAACTGATTTACGTCATACAATTGAACTATGCAGGGTAAGAGAGTGAGAGAAGGAGCGAGGGAAAGAGACAAAGAAAGGAGAGAGAAAGAGAAACCTAACATATCGTAGCCTGGCATTTTGCCATTTATCTCGTCATATATTAAAATAATATAAATAAATGTAAACTATTGCTTATTTGCGAAATACATTATTGTCATAAAAAATAATAAAAAGCATTTTGATTTCTATACTATCTATAATTAAATTCATAAATGTTATCACTTCTAGATTTCTTTAGATAAATAATAATAATTTTAATGATATTAGTTTTTTAATCACTATCTGAATCTAAGTAATGAGTACATTGTAAAAGGAGTTAATATTTATAATAATAATATTATTAAACATTTCTATCACGCGAGTCTCTAAGATGAATTCATCCGCATGCTAGCATCTTGTGGAGAGGTAACTAGCATCTCTATAAAATCTAGGACAGATGCTGAAAAAATACACGAGGGATGCTAGGCATTTGCATAAATTAAAGCGTTCTTAGCGTTCTGCGCTGCTCTTCTGACGTAGCCTTTCTTCCGACATGTTAAAATTCGAAATTTTGCGAGTTTCTTTGCCAATTTTTTCTGCCTCCCATACGGTATCCGGAAGTTTCGTTCCTAAAGTTTCCGGGAAAATCAAAGACAAGACGCCTGCGATCATACCCATAGTTCCAAATAGAATAAATGGCAACGAAGGCATTATTTGCATCTGAATGTAAATAAGAAAACGTCATTAATGAAGTGTTTCAGACAATGTAATTTGTACGATGAATTTTTTCTCAACGGTGATTGAAAAGTTCATTTTAAAAAGATTGCAAACATGCTATTTCAAATATTCTTTGCATACTCGAAAAAAATATAAAATATTACTAATGTCATTTATAAAAATCATATTGTTCTCTTATTTCAAAAGTGACAACTAAAAAAATTAAACTTTCTAGAAATTATTTTTTAATAATAGAAAATTATTGACTGCTCAAATCGGTAATATCAACAAAAAGAATGTACTCTTAGAAATATGATCAAGTATTATTTTTGTTTCACAATTCTTAAAAAAATTACGATTTTGAGTTGTCACAATTTTGATATCCTATAAAATTATAACAAATCAGGAATTTCTTTTTTATTGTTAAAACTATCTTAACTCTAAATGTTCTCTCTAGAAGACTTTCCTTTTTATTTACAAAAATGATAACTCAAAATGTTCTTGTAAAAATTATCTCTTTAAAATTATGAGAGTCGATATAAGTGCTATTTAGCGAAGTGACTGATAGAGTAATCTTTATCTAACTTATTATTATGTGGTAATAACTCGAAATCACATTTTTTGTTACTTTTAAAGCAAGGAACCGATATGTACATTTATCAGATTTAGAGAATATAAATACGAGAATGTATCAACGATATTTTTGAATATATAATATTATCTATAAGAACAAAAGTTTCTTGAAAACCTGTTAGATCCCAAATTACAGAAGAATAGATCCGCAAATCTGGAAGATATTTGTGATGGCGCGACATAACGTTATCAAAGCGTAAATTCGAGAAGCACATATTAAGAAAATCTATGTTTATTGCAACGTTTGTTTATATTGACTCACCAAAAGAGGCGTTTGCGGTGCTAAGATTGACCCAATGCGACCGATCATGCTGCAAAATCCGAGCAGAGAATTTCTGAGCGTTGTCGGGAAAAGCTCTGCCGTGAAAATGTAGGTAGTAGAAAACGCCATGGCGATACACAACTTTCCGGCCATGTATAAAAATAAGGGTCCATAATTCCAGGTTTCTGAAACAGAGCAGCAATAAATCATCAGAATACTACGCGCTGTGGCAACCCATTATAAACTAATATAATTACACGAACAACACGATTGTGACTAATTGTAAACTATCCATTTCTCCTTTTGCATGGACCAAATCGATTTTAAAGAATATTTTAAGTGACGGAAGGATAATTTTTCAAACAAAAGGATGCCGATGTATATTCAATCAGGATATTTTTTGTTTATTGACTTGCATTTTATAGAAATAACTTTGTGCGAAAAGAGAAATGGGCCAAATCATTTCTGAAAAGTCACTCCAGGAACGTACCAAACTTCAATCAGCTCTGTCTGAGAAACCTCTTTTCTTTATCTCTTTACCTGCCGGTACGAATTGGCTTGCGACACAGAATAGCCCGCTCAGCATGAATGCACCAGAAAGCGTTGATTTACGGCCAATGTGATTGTTCAGCACGCAGCCGATGCAAAATGCTGGTATCTCGACTATCGCAACGAGTATGAAATTGAAGTACTTATAGCCGCCGAACGCCACTGAGTTTAACGACAGTCCGTAATAAACAAACGTATTTGTAATCCAACAGAACGAGCAGACCAGCAATCGAATAAGTATCACTGAGCTATGTAGAACTTGCACGATTGGTTTTCTCTCGTCCAACACCAGTTCGCTTTTCTGAAAGATTCGCGTATCAATGTCATAATTATAAAGATCATGTGCAACTTACTACTTTATACTAACATAATATTTACAGAGAAATACAAAAGTTGCTGTACTGAAAATTACGAAGTTATAGTTGTATTTTAGATAATAGTAGGTAAATTTGCAAATAAAGCATTTTTATTGCCTTAATTAGATATACGTTTGCGAAAGAAAAAAAAAAGATAGGTGAACGTACCGTTTCAGCTACATTTTGCTCTCTGAATGTATTGATGGCCTCATCCGTTACTTGCAGACCATTCATTCGGGCCATTTTATAATATATTTTATCCACTTGTTCATGTTTTTTCTTTGACATTAACCATCTTGAAAACGATATTATGTATCGTACATATATTTTGCAGATAAGAGAATGAAAATAACATTCTATCGATATGCAAATGTTCATTAAGATTATACAAGATTACCTAACTGATTCTGGAATGACTAAAGGTAGGAAAACAGCTAACAGTGCCGGTCCGTATACCATCCTAAGAAGCATTCGCCAAGATTTTAACAAACTTGCAATCAATCCCAGTAAAACTTCACCCACAGCGAATGTGCTGGCTATTATAACGCTTCCAAAGACTCTATTTTTCACTCCCATGGTCTCCATCCCTAAAGCGAACAAGTGCATGGCATAAATTAGTATCGAACATAATCAAAGGCGTAAGGTATGTTGAAAAGAAACGTGGAATTAATATATATATATATATATTGGTGTACATATTTTTTACTCTTTCCAAACATATTTATTATTCTATTATTAACGTACCTAAAATAAATCCCGCGCTGTAAATTCCAGCCATTATAGTAGCATTGATGAATTCGAATGTAAGAAACATCCAATAATTTACGGAGAAGGACTGTATCAAGCCACTGACTCCAGATAGAGACGTCGCCACCGTTAAAATTGTTCGCCTTCCATACCTGAAAATGAAAGAATAAACACGGTTGTGCACTTCTCGTTGTGGCAAAGCACATTTCTTTTGAAAATCGCGAAATTCCTCGCGATATCGTGTCATACGCTACACTTTCTTTTTCATCAAGAATTCATGAAATTGATTATTTGTAGGAACATTGTTACAGAACATCTGATACTATTCTGCATTATGCAAAATTAAATCCTAAATTTTGTATCCTTATACAAAATTAATTAATTAGAGTTTCGGAGATATTACGCTCTGATCTTTCACCTGTCAGATATGTATCCAGCGAACATCAAGCCGACAAATTGACCGGTATGTTGTATCGTGCCCACCAACGTGAGTTTCCATCGATTAGCATCGCAGGTAAAATTCCACTGCATCAAAATAAACAAAGGAAAAGAAAATTAATCTGTTGTTAAATCGGCAAATGCAAAATACACGCTGATTAGTGAGTCACATTACTTCGTTAAGTATCGTATATTCATCCGAATCGTAAATCCAAGAATCACAGTCGCGAGTGACGTTGGTGAACGATGCTTCCGTACATGTGTCCGAGTAATCGTTTTGTACCACGTAACGAGTGCAACGGGAAATAACTCCGTCGATTATCGGCGCAGAAGAATTCAGCCATGACGGTTCGAATGTCGTATTCTCTGAATGCTCGCATTCCGGCACAAAACATCTTTAAATAATAAATAATTTTTTTCTTTTTTAATTTTCTATCAGTAAGTTCGACATCGAGGAGTTTTAAATTATAGATTTAAATTATGTATCAAAACGAGGAAACTGTTATATTATATTACCAAGAGAGAAAACTCTTTGTAAAGTAGAACTAATATGGCCAGCTTAGATATACCAAGTATACACATTGATTGCAAAGTTTTTTTTGTTACGTTTGTTGTTCCAGATTATAACTTCTAATTTACCTGCTAAACATCGTGAAAAAAAGTAAATAAATTAATAATTTAATTATTTGAAAAATAGCTCTTTGTATATTTCTTATATAAACATATTTTGATTGTATTAATACACTTATAATCTTAATAAAAGTTTATATTGGATTTCTTTATTTTCCATTTCTTTACAAAACTTTTTTTTTACAATAAAGAAAAAAACATTTAATATTAACATGTACCTAATATGATTTAAATGCTACACTACTTTTTTAAATCTTCATTACATACGAATGTAAATATGTATTTGAAAATGTCTTATATTTTTTAATATTCAGAAATATTTTCTCTTTTGAATTTGGCCATCAGTTTTTTCAATTTTGGATTCAGTAAAAAATTAGAAATAATCATAAAGCTTAGATAAGTCATGTAAGATCCGATTACTTTAATTAGCAAAAATACTCATATGTGATACTAATTAGCAAAGATACTCATACCTGTATTTAACCTTGCCCGCAGTAAATACATAAGAAAATGCGAATCCTGCCGTTAGCATCAATGTTATACTAATAAATGTGAATACCATGATCTGATAAAATCCAAATTTTTCTGTAGCATTTTCCGATGATGGATCGTTCGTAACTTCTATAAAAAAAAAGACTCGATTATATAATCCGTTTTTTTCGATTAAGAAATCATAATAAGAAAAATTATTTTTTTGACGCTTTAACAATTTTATGATTACGTTAATGTGAGTATAATCATTCATACCATTTTCTAATCCCGACCGCAGATCAGCCTTGTCCTTTCTTGAGCAGCACAGCCACATGCTGTATACCGTACGCTGTAATCATATTTGAATGTAATAACTATATTATTTTTATTTACATATTACTTATCGGAAATCGTCATCGAATATTCAATCTGTTGTATTATATTATGTTTCAAGTTTTCTGAGAATATCATACAATAAACAATGATGATAAACAAAAAATTCCAATAATTTAGAGAGCTACTGTGCACTTTACTATTTTTGAAAATGCTAAGTTCATGTTGTAATCATTTATTTGCACGTACGCAAAATAACTTTACTATTGTAAATCGAAAAGCCGAGAACAAGATTTTGTTCAAAACAATTGTCCGTATTTTATCATTCCGTGTCGTATCGTTGAGCGCGATGAAACGCATTTTCAGTTTTTGAACAATTATTTATTTCTAATGTCATATTTTTTTTATTTGTCACTGGGCGATAGAATCTCTAAAGAATGAGATTTTACTCTTTAAAGATTCTACTTCAAAGAACTTATTATAGAAAGTTTTACAGAGATTTCTGTTGTTAGAATTTAAGCGTACGTGGTTTAATGTGGAAATTTTCAGAGGAGCAGCTATATTTGCAATTCTCACATTTTTAATTCTATTTTCGCACAAATATACTAAATATACTTAATAAATAAATAACAGTGAAATGTTTGAAAAACGCCAGGAGAAATTTTAGTGTCCTTCCTCCTATCGAAGGCTGCTTGTTGACCATTAATTTCTATATGTGATACACGGGTATTGATTTTTAACGATATTAGAAATCGAAAAACCATCACATTCGAAAGAAAGAGACCGAAAAAAGTTGAAACGCCAAATAAGATAAAGTAATTTTTCAATTGTGCCAGATTGCTGCCCCAATTGTGTAGTTATTCTATTAATTGCGTAATGTCACCATGCGAGTGGTAAAATTGCGTAAAGGAAGTAACTATCAACGCGTATATTTGGTTTTACGATATTTATTATATATACTAATGTTACGTCGCTATTTTGCGAAAGTTTTCAGTAAAGTTTAGCTGTTTTCACGATTTATGTGTGATAGGCATTATTTCTGCGAAAATGAGGTTTATGAGAAACTATAAGAAAATGTTAATAAATTAATAGAACGCCTTGCTAATCATTATTCGCATGAGGGGATTCGAGAAAGTTTCTATGTATCAAATATTAGGGATGGGCGGTATAGCGTCGATCTTAAATATAGACATTTTATCTATTTTCTCGATATTTTGTACCGATATTTTGTCTTTTGATATTGATGTCTATCGATATTTGAACAAGAATATCGAACTTCTTTGGTTGCGTTCCGTTTTATCTTATAACATTCGTCATTTATCTTCATTTAATATTTGATAAATAATAAGGTTGAATTTATGCTTAACATGTGAGCGTGAAAACGAATGTTCCCACGATTTGTTATAAATTATGTATAACCGCATGTTAGTATGGATTGGATGAAGATTGGATTAAACTTTCATTATTAATAGATACTTATTGTTGTAAGAATGTATAAGATTAGAATCATGTAAGTAAATAAAATAAAAATAAAAATAAAATATGTAAATGTATATGTTTAAAATATAAAAATGTATTCTATACATATACGTTATATAAAATAAAAAGTAAAATGTATATGCAAATATAATATACATGTATACATATATGTATATATTTCATTTACAAGTTATATATTAGGTGTTGGAATTAATTCGTAGCGTTTTACAAGTGATGGGAAGTACTTTCATTAATGTATTTTTTAATGCTCATGTGAAATAAATAACATTCTTTCATTAAAAAACGCTACGAATTAATTCCAATACCTAATACATAACATTATATACATCTAAATATATAATGCACTAGTTACAATAAAAATAATTTTTTTTTAATTCTGATTAGAATAATTATTCAAAGGATTGATGAAATAGTCTTAAAACGATCTCTAACCGTTATTTTTGTAAAAAGATCGATTTTTTGTGTATCGCGTATCAATATGCATGCGCGTATTGTCTAAAAATAGAAAATATCGATCAGCAATATTGCATATTATCTAACCGATATTTTGATGTATTAATATTTCTGTTTCGTCCATCTCTATCAAATATGATTTAGTGGACCAACACGTAACAGTTCAAATTAATCTCGAGGATATTATATCGAAGAAGATTATATGTATTTTATCTTTGGAGAACACGCGGAAATGAGGTAACAAATGAGCTATTAGTTCCATGGTTCCATTTTTTAAATATTCTTTTAATTCGCGAACGGGGAGTTCTCGCATAAGTCGAGCCATGCAATTTCATACGTAAAGGATTCTAAATACGATCGTAATTAAATCTGAAGAGCAAGGGCGGTTTTGCACAAATATACATCTTACATCAACAAATAAGACAATATAATAAAATATATATATATATATATATATATATATATATATATATATGATAATACACATATACAGAGTAACAATTTTTTTAGAATTTTTCAGAATTTCTTAATACTGTATTTTTTCATGTTAAAAATGAGAAAATGCAGTACTAAAAAGTTGATAAAAAATTCTGAAAAAATTCATTCAGAATTCTATGAGAAGAAAATAAACAATTTTTGTCTCTTTCAGTTTTTCTGTAAAGTTGATAGTATTTGAGTAAAAAATTATTGAAGGCCAATTTTCAGCAATTTTTAGCAATTAATATCTTGTTAACTATTGCGAAAATTGCAAAATGGTACAGAATTTTCCATCTTAGTTTAATCCGCTCTACATGTCCACGAACTCTATCAGAAGAATTACCAGACACTAGACACAGACTGTGTAATTATGTATATATATATATATATATATATATATATATATATATATATATATACACATAATTACACAGAACCACACAAACATTTTTTGAAAAAAAAGACAAACCAAAGTAGGTGTTCCTTATGGATTTTGGGTAGCTGAATTTGAATTTGTAAGACGTTTTGCTCCATCGTAGTTTTTTAGATAATTGAGAAAATTGAAATATTTCAGGAAAGAATGAAAATAAATATGATATTAAAATACGATCGCAGAATTGATTTAAATATATTTTGGTAAATTAAAAAATTAGTATAAGAGACAAAAAGAATTTGCTTTATTAATGTTAAGTATAGCCTAAGATTGCATTTATGTTGGAGCATATGATATATAATTTCCACATATAATTAAATATTTATATTGGAGTGCGGAGCGAGGCTTTGTAGTCGACTAGTAAAAACATTACTAGAAAAACATTAAGAAAGAAAAATTTGACGAGAACTTCTACGCTCTCATTATAACAATATTGTTCAGGATTTATAATTTTAGGCTTATAATTGAAGTTTGTCGATGTTTGTGCCTTTATTACTGTACTTTATAACTATTATATATTTTCGTAACGTGCAACGCTTGGTTTCAGGGATAAACCAATTTGAAATCGTTAAATATTTTTTACATATCATTCTACTTAGAAAAACACATTTGTAATAGTACTTTACGCAGATCTTCTCCAACATCCTCTTTTGCAATATTTATAGGTAATAATAGTTCTTCTTCTGAATCACTCATTTTCGGAGACGATTCACCTCAGTCAAAAGTTAGAAATATACTACCATTACAGCTCCACTATAAACACATTAAAGGAAGATATATGTAAACATTATTATCGCACTCTTATCACCGCTTTTGTAATTTTTATTATTAAAAGAATTTTATTTCTAAAAGAAACACACTTTATTACGTCATAAAAAATTAATGTTAAGTATTACTTTACATTCCGATGATATGCGTGTTAGGTTTTTAGCTTCAGAAATAGATATTTTAACAGTTACTTTTGGAAGATAACAATTAAAATACCTTCCATAACCACGCAAATCGCCTGTTACACAACAGTATTTTACACCAACTTATTTTATGAGAGAGAGAGAGAGAGAGAGAGAGAGAGAGAGAGAGAGAGAAAGAGAAAGAGAGAGAGACACATTAGACTATAATACCTAATATTAATAAAGCAAATTTTTTTTGTTTCTTATACTTTGTTTAACTTATCAAAATATATTTAATCATCAGTTTTGCGATCGTATTTTAATGACATTTATTTTTGCTCTCTCCTTAAATATTTCAATTTTTATAAATATTCCACTATTTTTTTCTCTTAATTATTTAAAAATATTAAATTTAATAACCATAACAATAACTAATCGCAAAAACTATTAAGAATATCTATATTATTATCTTACTTTAATCCTATCTCTTGTTTTAATACTTTTAGAAGTCAGTCTCCACACAGTTCAATATAATATAATTATCTGCACAATAGCACTGGCATTTCGACGTATTTACGCACAAAATACATACTTTAATATAATTATAGCTGATATTAGAACACCATGTATTTTTTTTTCTTCTTTTCTTTGCGTATCATGTACACTCGCTTTTTGGAAAAGGATTCCACACGAAGTCGACGTTTACAATTCTTGCTTCTATCGCGATCCAAAAGCGACAAAATATTTTACGCGTATTCTTCTCCGTGCGGACCGTATCTACATATTCTATTACCTTAAAACAGAGCGCTCAATAAGTCCAACATCCGTTATGAGTACGGGCGTTCAGCCTTCTAAACGCTGCAAATCCCGTCTCTACACGAGACAAGCTATATGATGTGCTTTTTGTTCGTCCACATGGACAATCAACGATGAGTGAATTCATGAATTACACCTCCACTGCCGGACACCCGCTAGACCTTGTATATACACCTATCTCCATTTTGCAAAAATAGCAAATACTATCTCTTTGAAGGCAAACGCATTTTACGGTGATAGCCATACGATGTTTGAGCTAGTATAATAAGACAAATCTAACATTTCCGTAGAAATTAATGGCTAAATTGATGGGAGAATAACGATTTATTTTAAGGTTGTGAAAAAATATAAATGCTGAGACTATTGACATGTATCTTCAATGGACGATTCTTATATCCGAAAAGTTTTCAAAAAGCGTTTTCGAGATAAGCGACTTAATATAGTAAAAAAGTGTTAGGATTAATATTAACCAAATATATGCGCTCAAAAAATAATTATTGTATAATTACTTTTAAATAATATAATCCAAGTAATACGTACAAGTAGCTTATAAGTTTAACTCTTCTTAAAAAATAACAATATCACAAAATTACTACGATTAAAATAAAATTTTTTTGTGTATATTATATTATACTTACTCAAGTCAAGTGATATGAATTCTTGAATTTATTTTTGAATTTATTCTCAAAAATAATTCTGTTTTAATCTAAGTGTAGTAATCTTCTTGTTTTAGATTCAAAAATATTTAACATAAAAAATTTGCCGCTACCAAAGTAAATGTATTTATATTCATATTCCCAAAAAAACATGTGAAAAAAAACATTACCCCAATAAGATCAAAACGATGTCATCTTTTAATTAAGACTTCACTGAATTTTATTTTTCAATTTGACATATATACATCGATGCGAGATCATTATATATATTTACTCTTTTGAATCTGACCTGAATATGATCCTACCTTGACTTTTGATCAGTTTTCAATGTTTACAAAAAATTAGGAAAAATCATAAAGGTATAAACTAGATCCTATAAAGCTTTGTGACTTTTTCTAATTTTTTGCAGTCCTAAATTGAAAATTGATAGATTCAAAAGAGCAAACATTTCTGAAAAAGAGAAATGGAATTTTGAAGGGAAATAGATCAAGTATTAATTTTTAATAAAAGATATAATTAAAAATCTTTATGATTGGGGTTTAAATTCAATGCACTTAAGTCTGCCATATTAAATAAAAATTTGATGTATATTTATTTAATATTAACATAAATAAATATTAGAGTAAAATTATAAGAGATAATTTTTGAACATTTCTGAACATTAAAAGAATAATAAAACGTTTTCAAATATTTACATGAGCGCAATGAAGATTTTAAGAAAAAGTAGCATTTTTATCTTATTGGTTTATACATATATACTCAATATGTACCCTGTATGATTTTCTTCTTTTCGTAAAGGAATTACGTTTCGTAAATTTTCAAATTATATCATATATACTATTATTATAATATGATTTACGAAAATCAATAACCAATCTCTTGGTAATTATTTAAAGCTACGAAATATTAGCTACGAAATATTACATCACAATCCCGATGTTCTGCATTTTACTTTACTGAATAACAGAATAAATAAATTGATCAATGAACTAATGCAATCAAGTTAAATAGACAGCATGCACGACTTAATTATTAATGTTATCTGTTAAATTTACTGTATAATCTACAAACAATTAACGCATATTGGGTACTAGATACGAGACAATACAGAGTTCGATTATCTCATTTGATACAGGATAATGGGTATTGTCCATTTAACTACCTAACGCTACAAATGCTTCGAAGCACGTGATTGACCAATCAAAAGAAAGAATTTTACTAATTGACCAATCAAAGAATGTTTCAAAGCATTTGTAGCATCAAGTGGACTATATAGCCAATAAAATTATTATATATGATGTTGTGCGCGCGCACGGGTATGTGTGTGTGATTGATAAACAATAAATAAACAATAAATTTTACAAATGTATGTTAATACGATATCTTCTAAAATACTTTAATTTGTTTAATTTATAATAAATTTTAATTTATAAGCTAATTTATTTACTAGTAAATTTTATATTAGATAAATTTATAACAATTATTTGTGCTATTATTTTAAGCATTTATACATATATGTTTTCATACAATATTTATTTTATTTTAATTATTCTACTTACATTATTACTTATTTATTATACATATATTATAAGTATATATAGATAACCTTAACTTATGTTATTCAATTTATATTATTATTTCAAATTTATTTATTAATACAATACACTCTTATCATATTTGTGCTTTTAATATTACATACGATTATCAGAAATATTTTTAGTTTCTACACTTCAACAAGTTTCAATAGCTTGGTAAAGAAGAAAATACTATGAATATAGACGTCATAAATCTTTTTATAATGCAGATTAGGTCTCAGAAACTTTGATGAAAAGTATAAGTACGGATTTCTGACAAAAAAGAAACTACTGTGACGTAAATTTTACTTTTCCAACACTAAGATACGAAAAACACTCCAATATTTCGATTCTGTAACTTTTATTGACAGTTTGATACCGTTATATCGTCCTTTCGTTGCTTTTTTATCATCATTATGTGTAATACTTATGTGACAATATAACAATACCAACTGATATTATTATTAACAGCTATCGGAGTACATGTGATTATTCTTAGATTAAACTTTTAAAAACTGTCTATCACTATTTTTTTATCATAAAGGAAGAGAGAGAGAGAGAGAGAGAGAGAGAGAGAGAGAGAGACTTAATGCGTTTTAGACTTCGACAGCTTACCGTTTATCTCGCCACATATTAAAATAATGTAAATAAATCTGAGTTTTTACGCAGTACTTACATAGAATCAAATTTATTACTTCCTTGGGTTTGAGAAGCACGCTATCAGAACTAATGCATCATTGTATTAACAATTGTTTTACGACTAATGAATAATAAAGATAGAATGATATAAACGATGTATTTCTCGAATACAGCCTTAAAAAACATCTTGATTTCTTCATTGTGTATTAATCTGGTAAAAGTTATTACTTCAAAATTTTTTTTATGTAAGTAGTAATATACTTAATTTTATATCGATACGCCATAATTTTATAGCGATACGTAATATATTAATCGTCATAATCACAATTGATATTTCATGTGAATACATAAAAAAAGAACTAATATTTTATAATATTATTATCACGTGAGTCTCAAAGCTTGAGATGATTTCATTCACATGCTAACATCTTGCGAAGAAGTAACTACTTTTTACTAGCATCTTTATCAAATGTAGAAAGAAGGAGAGTTATATCTAAAAAAAAATGCATAGCAAAACGAACAGCGAGATGCTAAGCATTTGTATAAAACATCCTTAGCGAATGTTCGTTTGATACGGCAGCGTGTTAAGATCCGGGATTTTACGAGTCTTGTTTGACTTGCCGATCTCCTCTGCCTCTTGTACGGTGTCTGGAAGTTTCATTCCTAAAGTTTCCGGAAAAATCAGAGACAGGATGCCAGCAATCATGCTCATAGACCCGAATAGGATTAGTGGTAGCGAAGGCATTATTCGTGTCTGAACGTAAATAAAGATATGAGCATAATTAACGAAACATTTGAAACAGTGTATTTTATATAATGAACAGAAAAAATTTCTGAACAGTGAAAATTTTATGTAAGAAAGATTGCAAATATGCTGTTGCAGAATTTTTTTGTTTGTGAAATAAAGTATTATGAAATACTACTCCAATTATATAAATTACATCACACTTATCAAATTTGAAAATGGAAATATATGTATATTTTAGAAATCATATTTACATTTATTATATATTAATGAAATTGCACAAATACTAAATATATAAAATCGTGTAATAAAAACAATAATTATAAATATACTTTATACCTTATTTTTATCACACCTTTACGGCATAATGTTTTTAAAGCACAATTTAAGAAACGCGAGTTAAGAGAGCATTTGTGTATTGCAACGTATCTTTTAACTTACCAAAAGAGGTATTTGCGGCGATAAGCTTGACCCAACGCGGCTCATCATGTCGCAAATTCCGAGCAGGGAATTCCTAAGCGTTGTCGGAAACAACTCTGCTGTGAAGAGATACATAGTCGAAAACGCCATAGCGATACACAACTTCCCAGCCATGTATAAAAATAAAAACCCATAATTCCAGACTTCTGAAACAGTGGCGATAAATTATCGGGATTGCGCTCTATACATGATAATTCATTATAACCGGTATAATTACGTGAACACAGTTGCGATTAAACCGAACGATACCGACATGTAGCATTAGCACGCTTTTTGCCCTTGGATGTAGATTACATATGTACTTAACTAACTATGTAATTTATAGATAAATGACATGAAATTCAATTTTGTCAAATCTCACAATCAGTCAAAACGTGATATCATCTCGACTTTATCATCACAATCGAGTATTACTTGGGTAATATGCAACGCGACGTATCACACATTTGCAACTTATATTTCTGCGCGTTTATACTCACGTTAAACTCACGCTTGCTTGCAACATATTAAATTTTTTGCGACATTATTGTTTCAAAAAATACTTCCAAAATTCTTCCAATTCTCTCCTTGCAAAAATTTTTTTAGTAAATTCGATTCAATAGTTTTCACAAACAATCCATCAATGACAAAACAGAATATATTATACTATATCTGAGAAATTTTTTTTTTATCTCTTTACCTGCTGATATAAACAGGGATGCGAGGCAGAATGTTCCACTCAGCAGGAATGCACTGGAAAGCGTTGGCTTACGGCCAATATAATTGTTCAGCATACAGCTAATGTAATATGCTGGTATCTCAACTATCGCGATTAGCACGAAATTGATGTATTTATCTCCGGCTAACGATACGGAATTCAACGACATTCCGTAATAAATGAACCCGTTCGTAAGCCAGCAGAACGAGCAGACTAGCAATCGAATGAGTATCACTGAGCTATGTAAAACTTGCACAATCGGTTTCCTCTCGTCCAATACCACTAGCTCGCTTTTCTGAAAAATCAATCTCATAGTCACAAGGATCATATCCAATTCACTACTTTATATTGATGTTTATAAAGAATAATACAAAAGTTGTTGACTATATTAAAAATTACGAACAATATATATACGTATATATATATATACACATATATATAAGGTGTTAGTTAAGTATGTTGCCATACTCAACAGAGTGATTCTTTGATTTATTTCAAGTAAAAAAGTCCATATAAACATGTGTTTTAAACGGCTTAGTTTCCGAAATAAAAAAATTTAAACGTGTAGTAATAATCTGTTTATTTGAAAGAAATACAGCTTGAACTAGTCAAAAACAGAAAAACAAAAACAGGCTTCAATTCTTTTGACGAAATAAAATAATTAGATGAATTGTTGAAAATGTTCACCTTGCGCCATCCATTGAACCTTCTTCTCAAAGATTGACATACACACTCAAAGATATCCTTATACTTAACTAACACCCTATATATATATATATATTAGATAACAGTAGCCAGTTTGCAAATAAGATTAATATTTTTAATGCTATAATGTGGATTTGCAAAAAAAGAGACGTACCGTTTTAGTCTTAGTTACATTTAGCTCTTTGAACGTATTGATGGTCTCGTCTGTTACTTGCAAACCGTTCATTCGGGCCATTTTATGATATATTTTATTTACTTCTTCGTGTTTATCCTTAGACAGTAACCACCTTCAAAACATTATGTGTTATGCACACTTCGCGCAAATAACAGAATTCTACCGCATATAAAAATTCTTTAATAAGTTCTGTTTAATAGTTTAGTATAAAAAGTTAAAATTAAGATAATGAATAATTCTAACAAATTTTTCGAACTTTTAATTATATTACTTTCACAATTGAATTCAGGATAAATGTCTAGAATTGATTGCACATGTAATCCAATAAATGTAATCTAATAAATTGTAGATAATATTTGCTGAAAATTTGAATCTTTCTAATCGATCAAAAATGGCATCCCGATACGATAATATTCATTAAAATTGAAAAGAATTACCTAACTGATTCTGGAATGACTAGAGGCAGGAAAATAGCTAGCAGCGCTGGCCCGTATACTACTCTAAGAAGCATTCGCCACGATCTGACCCAATTGGCGAACAATCCCAATAAAATCTCACCCATGGCGTACATAGAGCTGATAATAGTGCTTCCATAGACTCTATTTTTCACTCCCATCATCTCCATCCCTGAGAGCGAAAAGTGTATAAATTATTATCGAACAAAATCACATATAAATTATGTTGAAGAGAAACAAGAGGAATTAAATATTAAGAAATCCATGCAGGGATTTCGATCTAAGTTAAAATATAAAATATAAAATATGAAGAGGAAAATAACAACAATTTTTACTTGTATTAAATAACTTTTACGTAATATGCTACTAACAAAATTTTTATGGTGTAGAAATATACGTGTGTGTATACAAATATAAAAAGATTAATAAGGATTCAAGATGTATTGCAGTACTTAAGATATTTTGAAATCTGTTCGACTCTAATGCATTTGAGAGGATTGAGATGGATTTAAAATCTCATATTTTTGTTTTATATTTACCGGGAATGCTTTGTCAAAGAATATGTTTTTATGCTAAATGCGTTTCATTTAAAGCTGATATAACTATGATTTTAATAAACATATATATTTGCTTAGACTTCATTAATTTTATTATTTTGATTCAACATGGAATGAAAATAAATGTTTTAGCAACACAAACTTTAATCTATTCGTAATTAATTATTAAATTGTTCTTATTTACGATTTGCATTTAGCGAGTTCTGTCAATTTGATTATTTTAATAAACCACTAAATAAATACATAAATTCAAAATAAATAACTCGAAAATATTTATATGTTATGTATTGCATCCAAACGCGAATAAAGAGCATTACATCAGGAATTTGTTCCGCTGCACATTCGTGAACACTTATAAACAGAACAAGATGTATAAATATAACATTTATAGGTGTTGCATAAATTTGTTGTTCTCAAGCATACATATTTATTGTACCGTTATTAACGCACCTAAAATGAATCCCGCGTCGTATATTCCAGCCGCTATGAAGGCATTAAGGAATTGAAAGACGAGGAACATGTAATAATTCACGGAGAAGGAATGTATCAAACCACTAACTCCAGATAAAGCCGTCGCCATTGTCAAAACGACTCGTCTCCCATATCTGGAAATAAAATTGTGAACGTGGATCCACAGATGTGCATTCACAGATTTATATAACTAGACTGTTCATTTCGATTATTTTATATATGATAGAAAGAGATTAACGTCATCCTTTATAAGTTACATTGTCGTATAACAGTTAATTTAATGCAAATATAATCCTAGATTTTATTATACATAATAGCTAATTATTATGTATAATAATATTATATGACTATAAATGAGTCATATAATATAAAAAAATTTAAATTTATCTTTAAAAAATTTACTTTAAATGAAATTAAGGTTCTTAAAGATAACTTTTTAAGAAATTTTAAGGTAATTTAAAGTGTAAAGCTTATTCTATTAATCTAAGAACTTTAAAAACTGACTTTAAAATAATTTTAGAAAAATTAATGGTTTTATTATTTTTATTTTAGAATTCAAACAATCCAATTTTTAATTTTCGCTTATTTTTCAGATGATATATTTTGTATAATTAACACACATCTTTTTGGTATATATAATTTTAAGAAACATACAGTCTATTTTATTCTTTATGAATAAATTGTTAATTATCTAACAAGAAATGATCATTAATTAAACATCGAATCGAAAAAAATTGATATTGAAATCATCGTATTTATATCGATTCGACATCAATTCGATGCCTCATTTCTCGCTGGATAATATTTACTTTTTAAAAATAAAATTAAAAAAAAAATATTTTCTATGTACGAATATTTTTTGCATTTACTGTATATACATATTTTGTTCTCTCACCTGTCAGATATGTATCCAGCGAATATTAAACCGACAATTTGACCGATATTCTGTATTGAGCCCACTAACGTGAGTTTCCATTGATTATCGTCGCAAGTAAAACCCCACTACATTGAAATAAGTGAAGAAAAAGGAAAAAGAAAATCAATCTGTCGTTAAATCTCGGCGAATTTAAAAATACGCCTTAATTACTGCAAGTCACATTACCTCGTTGAGTATCGTGTACTCATTCGGATCGTAAATCCAAGAATCACAGTCGCGAGTGACATTGGTGAATGATGCTTCTGTACATGTACCTAGGTGATCATTTTGTACTACGTAACGCGTACAATGAGAAATGACTCCGTTGATTTTTGGCGCGGAAGCATTCAGCCACGGCGGTTCGAACGTCGTGTTTTCTGCATGCTCGCATTCCGGCACTGAACATCTACATTTAAAATTTAAACAATTGCTTTTTTCTTCCTAAATTTTCTTTTAATCACAAATAGAAGTTTGACGTTGTCTCAAATAGATTTATTTCACGCGTACCTGTATTTAACTTCGCTCGTAATAAACATGTAAGAAAACGCAAATGCTGCCGTTAACATCAATGTTATGCCAATGAATGCGAATATTACTATCTGATAAAGTCCGAATTTTTCTATATCGTTCTCTACTGATTGATTATTTGTAGCTTCTATAAAAATGAATAAAGATTCTGTTATATCTGATCTGTGCTTCTCGATTAAGAAATCATAACAGAAAAAATTAAGTCATGTTATGTTAAATATAATATTATTTTGATATATTAAACCAATCAAATATAATATCGATTTACATAGTAAAAAAAACATTTTGTAATATTTTGTTTAAGATCGTTTTTCCAACACATATATCGCTTTTGCATGATCATTTCACGATTATGTTAATTATGAATCATTCATACCATTTTCCAGTCTCGACTGAGGATCAACCTCATTCCTTTTTAATAAGCAACACAGCCGCATGATATAGTCTCGTACTCTGTAATCATATTCGCAATTTATATTATTACTTAATGAAAATCAATCCGCCATTGCGGCAGTCGATTAAACATACAATATGGCGCTTTATGTTTCAAATTTCTTGGGAACATCGCGAATAAAAAATAATGTCAATCGCGTCAGATTTTAAAGCGGACATTATATTAAAAAATGGAATCAGTTTGTCACACAAAGATAATTACAGGAAACTTTTCCCCATAAAAAACAGAAAATGAGGGAGAAAGGAAGAGAGGGAGAAAATAACTTTATCACTAAACAATTGGAGTTAAACATTTTTCAAATATTAAAAAAATATTTTAAATGTAAATAATTATTTTTTAAATCTTAAATAAACGTTTTTTTAAATAAATACTTTTTAAACGTTAAAAAATGTTTTCTTAAACATTAAAAAATATTTTTCAAATATTAAAACAAAAACGTTCAATAGTTACTGTTGTATCACATTATTATTTTGATCTGCAGTGTCATAATGAGGTCAAACTTTTATAACTATATAATGATATCATACTCAATCAGCAAACATATTTTTAAAAATGTTTTTAAAAGCACTTTAAAAACATTTTTTTAAATATTTTTGGAAATTTAAAATAAACATTTTTTTAATAAGAAAATGACTGACCCATCATTTTCAATGTTTCTAAAAATATTTATAAGTTTTTTTAAATTCTTTTAAAAATATTTTTAAAAATATTGTTTGCTAATTGTCTCGTAAACAATTTTTCATGCACGAATATATAAGTATATATAAACATTCATAAACATATATAATTATACATGAAATATGTTCATATATGTCTGTACATTCTTCTTTCTTTTGTAAAATTACTGTTTACTATAATAAAAATATTATTAATGATGAGAAAATATAAAAAAATAATTACAAGGATAATTTTTGCATTGTTTCTTTTAGAAAAAAAGAGATTTAGAAAAATATAAAAAAATTACTTTTATAAATCATGTATAATTTTATATCTAATAAATATGAGCAATTCTTTTATATTTCTCCAAACTTGATTTTTTCTAAGACAAACAACGCAAAAATTATCTTTTTAATTATTTATGATGTCACAATTCAATATGACAGTGGCTGTGTTCCAAAATTGATTGCCAGCGCTGCAAATGTAATGTCGTCATAAAAAAATGCTACTAATTTTAGTAAACATGCAATTGGTGCGAATACGCATTTCAAATTAGAACGATACTCACCAACTTGGATATTGTAGCTGCCTCACCTCTTCAACCGTAGCAGGAAATGACGACAAAATTAGTGACGTCTTTACTCTCTCGCAGCACTGCCACAGCGTGCTACGATGATTTTTGAAAAAATCAACGATGTTGACAGTGCTACCAACGCTGGCAAACAATTTTGGAACGTAGCCATCGAATCATCTCAGCCATATTGAATCGTGATATTATAAACGAGAAATGTGTTATGAGCGACACGTTGATTTTTCTTGCATGCCATTTGTAAATAAAAAGAATTTGGATAAAACGGAATGATGAGATCGCTTTAAAATACTTGCAAAAAGGCTGATACTATCCTTATCTCCTCTTGAGTCAGTAATTAGTTGAAAAAGACACGAGAAGTGATAATAAGTTATGCACGCATATCGAGTAAAAATTGATAAATGCACTTTACGACTATTTACTGATTGCCAGGGGAGGTAAGAAGTCCCGGCCCATTTTTACAAGTGTTTTCTCGCTTATAACGTCACAATTTATTAGGTGTTGGAATTAATTCGTAGCGTTTTTAATGAAAGAATGTTATTTATTTCACATGAGCATTAAAAAATACATTAATGAAAGTACTTCCCATCACTTGTAAAACGCTACGAATTAATTCCAACACCTAATAATATGATCGATAACTATTCAAGAATCTTAAGTTTGTATCTGTAGCACACACACACATTTTTAATTTTGTTTATATCTCAAGGGAGTTAAGAATTATAAAAAGTTGAAAAATATTTTTGCATCCTACTTTAAGATATTACTATTTTTCAAATAACATTTGATTAAACATGATTTTTATCTGTTTTTCATACAGCACAGAAGAATTGTAGAAGTATTGATTTCAAAAATACTGAAAGATTGCAATATTGTGCAAAAATTTTACGAAAGCTTGCTACATATTATTGCAATATTTCAGCAATGGTAAGATGTCTAACTTAGAAGTATTGTAATATTGTAGTAACATCACAATATAATGTTTTTAATATTTTAAATGCCATTACATTTTGGCACATATGTATAATTTCTAAGCATATCCTGCACTTTTTATTCTATTCTGTATTTTTTTTATATACAAGAAGTTGAACTTCGCCGATTATTATAAGTACTGCTTATATCGTCACGTTATTATTATAAGTATTGAAGTAATATTGCAAAAAAAATCTTCGCAATTTCTTTGTAACGTTGCAATATGCAATGTTGCATTGTTGTAGCGATGTTACTGCAAGCTTCTGTGTATGTTACATAGGACAAATGTATCGTTTTGTTTGTATTGTTTCGTTTTGTTTGTACTTATACAATTAATATTTAATTGAAGGAAAAAAATCAAGTGCAAACATAATTAAATATCTGTCTTAGAGTGTTCAAAATAGGATATCTGTTTTATTTCCAATAATAACAAAAATATTAACATAAATATTCTTTGAATGTTCATTTTATATCTACATAGACGTGAAAACATAAATTAGGCACTTAAAATGGACATCCTCGGAATGTTCTGCAATGCTATTTGGATACGCGTTTTTACAATTAATTAAAATTATAATCAGTACATCTTTTAGAAATATGTCACCTTATTTATTTTGTGAAAACTTAATCATAACAATTATAACACAAGAGAACTATCAAGAACATATTTATATATTATTTTATTTTATCCCTTGTTTTGATATATCTAGAAGTCAGTTTCTTAATATATGCATATAGATGTGACGATAGCACTGATATTCTGACATACAAATACATACTTTAGTGTAATTGTAGCTGATAACGGTGATGACTATCGGTAGATTATTACATCATGTACTTGTATTTTTTTTTCTTTTCTTTGCATATCATGTGAGCTCGCATTTAAGAAAAGGATTTTACGAAGGCATCGTTTATAAACTTTAATCATTTTCATCGCGATTCGAAAATGAGAGATTTATTACGCATATATAATATATCCTTGCTCGACTATATGTACGTATCAGGAAACATAGTGTCTCGGCGATAAGCAAGCGAAGCGTTATGACGTTTTATTATCTTGAAACAGAACGCTCAAACTGACATTCATCATGATATGGATATTTTGCTGTTAAGTTAAAAAATACTTTGGCTATACAATATTAATTAAAAATATCAGTCAAATAATCAACCAAAGTTAATATATCACTGTTATCAACTAATTAAAAAAATTAAATAACTTTTAAATAAGCGAATTGTGTATAAATTTTACACAGATATTTAGACATAATAATAGAACAATTTATGTTTTTATATATTTGGTATTGTTTAAATGTAACACATACATTCTTAAACATTGTGAAATCCGTCTTTACGTGCGCGAGACACAAACTATTATTACGATACTTTTTTTGCAAAACACACACAAACGATTAACGATGAATAAATTAATGAATTGCCACCTTTACCATTACTAGATATCAAAAGAACAAAGTAATGATAACTGAATTCTTTGAGTAAAATAACATTTTATTATTTTTAACTTTTATGTGTGTCAAAATCAGTCATTTCTGTGATTAGTTTCAAAACGAACAACATCCATATTAAAGTATATGCATTTAGTAAATAATAAATTAAATTTGAGTCAAATGTAATACGTTTTTTTGAGTTAGATTGTTTAACTCTATTGCTTAAGACAAATTAACGACATATTGAGTAGAAGCAATGACGACCTATAAAAATGATTAAAAATGACTCAAATTGGATATAATTTGATATTATGAGTTTAACAATAAACAACCATTGGTGCCGAACACTAAAGCTAAAACTTCGTATGCGTACTTACCCGTACATAAGGACAACAAGTACTATCTCTTTGAAAATTGTACATTCTGCGATGTTAGTCACATGATGTTTGAGCGAGTGGGGGCGGCTAAACCCATACAATAAGTACAGAAGGATTGTAGAAACATTGCAGAAATATTTCATTACAAGACAGTAACAATGTTGTAAAATGTTGCTGCAATACCTTTATAAAAATGTATATTCAATTAAACAATAAAGGTCCAAAATAACACGCAAGTTGAATGTTAACTCTTGAGTTGAAGGTTTATTTGAGAGTTAACATTTAATTTGAGTGTCATTTCGGATCGCCAACGTCTACCTAGTGAACACAAGTTCATGTAACGTTGTGGTTAGTTGTAATTTTCGATTCAACAATATAAATGTAACATAACACACGTGTTATGTTACAGTTACATTACGGTTACATTACGGTTATATTGTTTAAAGAAGATCTTAATGTTTAAATATTTCTGTGTGAATTTATGTACATATCTGATTCTGTAAATTGCACGTCTTTTTCGGTCTTAAACGCTTTCATGAACAAAACCAGAGTAGTATAATATCGGGCACTTATTAAATTAACAAGCAATTTAACAATTCTTTTTTTTTATGCTAATAAGCATCATATTTTTATTATTTTTTTGTTCGACATAAACTTAACAGAATACTTTTTTAGAATACTTTTTAGAAATGTTGCAATAAAGTAAGCAATAATTTTAAGATAAATATAATAGCATACACATCGACTAAGCCCGAAAAAATGTTTTCATATATAATTATAGATAAATAGTTATATAACAAGTATAATTATACAAAACTATAAAATACGTCCATAATTATACATAATTATAAATACTTATACATAATTATTATTGATATCAAAATTACAAACTATTCAGTTTTATTACTAAAATATTATTTATGATTAATATTATTGATTTTAGCATCACCTTCCAAAATATAACGTGATACATTAATGATCATAAAACAATGGCAATAAATTTTATAATGTTTTCATGCAAAATCACTCATTCCTGTATCAGTATACTTTGTACCATCTTTTTAACTATTTGAGATTACTCTGCAATGGAAGATGATTGATTGCCTTATGGATGGATGTAGACCTCTTAAGCATTCTTTTGATTTGCGTTACCTGATAAAATTAACGCAAATTAGCGTGTTTTATCCCTTAAAAAAATTTATTTTAAATAAAGTTAATATTTGTAAATATAATTAAAAATTTACTTAAAATTTTTGAGGTAATTTAAAATGTGTAAAAGATTGATCTAAAGTAATCTAAAAATTTTAAAGTATTTCAAAGTTAACTTTAAAATAAGCTTAGAAAAACTGATGTGGGTTCTTATTTTCATTGCATCTAAATTTTTCAAAGTACTTTGAAGTTTTAAAGTAAGGCTAAGTTGACTAAACATTCACTTGGGAACAGTACGCGACATCGCCAGATGGACGCGACGGTATTACATTTTCTCATAAGTAAGATCCTTACAGGACAGAATAAAAGGCCTACTGTTATAAGATTTTTCATTCGTGTTTTTATAAAATAATTTTTCGAATTTCTTTATAAATAAAAGGAATTTGCTTTGAAATTTAAACAAATTCATGATTTTGCAATTATTATTTTAAAGAAAAACTTTAAATATCGAATCTCTTTAAGAAGATTGTAAGGGCATGATAAAACACATATTAATATTATGCTTTAAACAAATTACATACATGTGAAAGTTGCGTAACATTCTGTTTTTATTGAACAACACATTTTTATAGATTATTAATTTTATTTGATATTAGTTTTATTGTTATAAACAAAAATTTTAAAAATAATAACAAAAATCTAATTTTTTAATATAAATATTTTAAGTGCTAAAAATGACTTGCAAAGTTTCATTGAGATTCCCTAATTATAACAAATAAATATTTTATTTATTTACTGAACAATTAATGTATACATCTCGATGTAACTTTACATAAATATTTTTGAATTCATAAAGTATCTATATAAAAAAATTGAGATTTTTATCATTATTTTATAATACATTTTCATATATTTCTATTAAAGTACAAATTTAAAAAATATTACTTTTTATCGAAATAACTTTTAATACAGATGGTCAATTGTCTCTAATTTTTTTATATTACTTTTAAGTGCAATTTAGAATAATCTGTAATTTTTTCAAGTAATTTTTAACCTATTGCATTTGCCTTAAAACCTTCTTAAAAAAAAAGTTTTTGAATTGTTGATATTTATTCTTCACAATTTTTAAGTTTTGTTTAGTTTCGTTTAATTTTTCTTATAAATAAATTTTAAGTTATTTTTAAATATGTTTTAAGATGACTTTAAACAAAAATTAAAAATTTATTTTTCATATTTTTTAGGTTTTCTCTACAGTAAATTTTCAATTTTTTTAAGTTTTCTAATTGTAAAATACATTTTCTCAAAGATATGTCCTTAAAAGATCCTCATTATTTATGATTTTTTTTCTACAAAAAATTGTATATTGTATACAGCGCTGATTCTTATTAGCACAATCCTTTATTTGATATTTTCTCGGGATCTTTTTTTTTTTTTTACCTAAATACGAAAGAAGTGACACTTTCGGTCAAAGTTAGATGTTAAACTAATATATACAAATGTATTCCTTAAATAAATTTATCTCAGAATGATTGCGGGCTGATTACTTTCAGACTTTCAACACAATCAATCTGAAATATTAATAATCCTCCTAAATTTAATTAGATGTATGTTAAAACCTGTAAAGAACTTATTGCGAAAAATATTATTTTCTCGTCCGAGGTGATAATATTATCACATTGTCACTGCAGGTACCACTGTGCTTATCTTTAATTTAAACATCGCTTTTAAATGATTCTTTTGTAAACAATTTGCTATGTATACCAATATCACAGTAGATGAATAAATCAAGAAACGTGATTATAAAATGCTCGTCTAAGGAATGGTAAAAATACATAAAATCGCTTTGTATAATAACAAGAAAAAAGACTTATTTTGTTTTAGTACTACTTACATTTTAGGCAAAATCCCAATTAAATACAGAAAATTTTTGGAAAAATCAGAGTCGAGAAGGTTATTTTATAAAAATAAGACTTTTATAGAAAATAGTTTTTAGAATTGTATGTATAATAATTATTTAATATATATTTTTTCAAAAAGATTGTATACATACATTTTTTTATATAGAGATTGTAAAGTTTAAATTTCGCGGAAATAAATTTAAATTTAATAAAAATAAGAACAAGTAACTGACATGAAATTGTGCTTTCAAATATTGTGACCGTTTATTATAAGTGACTTAGAGAGTGCTTGCATCCAATATATATCAATCTACAGATCATATAATTACCTACTTTCGAGTCGCAAACGTTCACTGAGCGACTGCGATATAATACTGTATATACTTGTTATTAAATAATGTCTAATAAAACGAATGATATTTGTTAATAATAAATACAATTTTATTACATCAAGGCACGATAAGTAAAACGCATGATCTCTTGCAAGAGGGAATTGATATTTATAATTCTTTTAAATTTATTATTAGTAAACTCACGGGCCCGAGCTCATTATCAGCACATTGTGGACACTTACATACAATTGTACACACACAAATACATTTTCGACTTTATATATTTCATATCCGTTAAAAATTATCACAAGTAATGATTAGACATCCCTTCCCCCCAGGCAATCAAGAGGCTGGTCATATATTCGTCACGGAGACTACGAAAGTGTATTTTAAATCAATTGTGTATTTTAAAACGAGGTGAAAATTACAGAAATGAACGAATATATTTACTAGAATATTTATAATTTCATTAATCAATATCGTAGAAGATAAAGATCAATATCGTACCAAGAAAAAAGATAAAATATAATAATACATTATATAAATAATAATTAAAAATTAAAATAATTTTAAAAAATGTTCAAAATGTAATATAAAAACAGCCAAAATTTTCCATTTAACAGTGTTTTTATGAAAATGCATGTAAAAATGAAAAAAATCAAGAATAATGCCATTGCTTAACATTTATTATAGAATAACATATAAACAGCTTTAATTTTAAATGTAATCAAATGTAATTATGATGATCTTATTATGAGAGAAACCTTGACTAAATTTGAAATTTTCCTAAAATTATATACTTTCAATTAAAATATTCAAATAAAATTCGATAAAAACGAATTATTAAATAGAGGCCATTCACCATCTTCGCTGATTTTAGTTAGCCATCATCTTTTTGTTGCATAGAATTTTTTATTTTTTATTCTTTTACATTTTTACGTTTATTTCGAAATATAATATAGAAAAAATGTATTAAGAATGAATAATTTAATGCAATGTATAGAATACAATATTAGATGTACAACTTTGCTTCTGCCGTTTTCCTATAGATTGCTTTAGCGGTAAGTAATAATCGAAATAAATAGATCATAGACGTCGGCAAATTCCGACGATCCTTTCGAGTCATTTTCCATTAATTAACTAATCTAATTTTGTTTCGTTTTTCAATAGGAATTAAATAATTCCGTATTGATAAAAGAATCATAGGAAACCAAGGTTGCGTTACTCCGCACAACGTAATGAAACGTGAGATTCCGCAGTCAGTGAAATGTTGCAATGCAAAAGCATGAAACGAAAGTACGGCTATTAATTTATACAATACTACCCCGCAAGCCTTTATCTCCATCACTCGCGTACCGACCAATGGTATCTTACTACGCTTATTCTATCTAAACGCTCATTGGTGACCGCTAGCTTTCCAATAAGATATATAAAGAACCGTTGCGCTAGAAAAAAGCTCATTTCTTCTTGGAAACTCGTATCGTTCGTCGTAAACAAAAAATATCGAATTAATATTAAGACTTTGATTAAATGTCGATGTTTAGCAGTCAGCTTACACATACATGAATGATTTTAGAAAATATAAGGCGAGGAGTCTTACAATTAATCATGTTACCATCAGAAATATTCGTGCACATAATTACATAGTTCATGTCCATATTTTGTAGAGGCGCTAATAGACGAAAACCAAACGAGGGCATATTCCTTTCAGATTTATTGTGTTCTAAGTTAGATATTAAACGTATCGTGACAACATCGTTTATTTATGGATAAATGAAACGAAAAACTAGATTCTTTTTCACATATACAAATTGACACCAGAAATTAAACGAAATTATATCGGCATTTTTGAATCCTTACAAGTTATTCGTAATCGTCTTTAATTAACAGATTTGAACAGCCAATCACACAGTGGCAACACGACACACATCAAACTGCCTTCGGGAGTGTGCTCTCTATACGCAATATTTTATGCTGCAACAGGTGTTCTATTGACATATGTAGAGATATTCAATCTTAACCAAATAAACTTGTTGAAACGTGATATTTATATCACGTTAATTCTTGAAAGCTACCTTTAGATACATTATTATATCTTGATAATTATTCAATTTAACTCTCCTCTTCAATTTTGAATCGATGTATATCAAGTATGAATAGACATACAGATTCTATCGGTGCAAATGCACAGTGTACTCCACCAAATTCGAAAGACAAGAAAAATGATATTTTAGCTACTTATGATTCTCTGATATTTTCAAAAAAAGACAAGGACTGTTTCGATGTCGCAGATATTAAACGCAAGTCTCTTGCTGTGAAGCAAGATATAATAAAATTGTCGTAAGTAAAATACATTCATACATGCATATTTTTCTGTTATGTTAAATTTATCATACATTTTTATCTTTTTATTATTGTACAGCGATTCAGAAGATATGAAAGCTGTACTGCTTCGAAAGAGTCTTAAAGATCATCACAGCCTGATAAAGAATAAGAACGGAGTAAACAATTACTGGAAACAAATTAAATCTCAAATATTGGACACAAAAAATGATCTATTAAAGTCAGAATTATGGACGTTAGAAGATATAGACACTACATTGAATTTTATAAAACCTTTGACTTGTCAGAAGCTCAATACTCTACTTTGTAAAGAAAGATCTTACAATGATAGGGATATAGAGAAACTAATGAATTACTCAAAGAAGAAAGACATAGAAAGAAGTATAAAAATCTGTTCGCAGTTACAAACAGCTTCTACTCAGAATTCAAGTCAAAAACTTTCATTGAAGCCTAACACACACAGTGAACAAAATATATCTATACATTTCACAAACATTTCTAGAAATTTTAATAAGCATGTAAGTTCCGCCAAACAGAATGTTTCCAAAGTACAAACAAATGGTCAATCTTCTTATCAGAATTTGGACAGATTTGTGCAAAAAGTGCCTCCTGAGTTAAGCAATAATAATATGAATGATAAAAGCTCGTACAGATCAATAAATCCTCATGCATTACAATTAAAACCAACTGTTCCTCCACAGATTATCAGTGAAAGCGCCAATATGCAAAAAATCGATTTTGATTCCTCTAGAAGCGCCAATTACGACGAATTATACATCCAAGAGATGAAGAAGAACAAGTCTGTGCCAAAGAAGGGCGGCCGAAGGATGGCTAATTCTCAATTCGTCTGTCCTTTCAAATGCGATAAGGAAGAGTCGGCGCAAAATTACAATACGCTACAAGGTAAATCGAACGAAGAAGTAGAGGATAAAAGGCTGAAGAACATTGATCCAAATATGATCGAGTTGATAAAAAATGAGATCATGGATTCAAGTAAAATGATAACGTGGGACGACATCGCAGGACTCGAGTACGTAAAAAAAATTATCAAGGAGGTAGTAGTGTTCCCCATGTTGAGACCGGATATCTTCACGGGTCTCCGTAGCCCGCCCAAGGGGATTTTGCTGTTCGGCCCACCCGGAACAGGAAAGACTCTCATCGGCAAATGCATAGCTTCGCAGAGCAAATCTACATTTTTTTCAATTTCAGCGAGCTCTCTGACTTCCAAATGGATCGGCGACGGTGAGAAGATGGTACGCGCGTTATTTGCAGTGGCCAAGGTTCACCAGCCGTCCATCGTCTTCATTGATGAGATCGATTCGTTGTTGACACAGCGTTCGGAGACGGAGCACGAGTCCTCCAGGAAGCTAAAGACGGAATTCCTGGTGCAGCTAGACGGCGCGGCAACATCTGAGGAAGATCGTATTCTAATCATTGGTGCAACCAATCGACCGCAAGAGCTGGACGAGGCGGCAAGAAGACGTCTCGTCAAAAGGTTGTATGTTCCTTTGCCGGAACTCGAAGCGCGCAAGCAGATAATAAATAATTTATTGATGTCGGTGAATCACGATCTTAATGAGGAAGCTATCATGAAAATCGCGGAGAAATCGGTGGGATATTCCAGCGCTGATGTAACTAATCTCTGTAAGGAAGCAAGTATGGAACCGATCCGGAGCATCCCCTTCAATCAACTTGAAGATATAAAAATGGAGGAAGTGAGACACATAACAAACAGTGATTTTGAACAGGCGTTAATCAACGTGCGACCCAGTGTGTCTCAGTCAGATTTAAAGATTTATATCGAATGGAATCGTATTTATGGTTCTAGCATTGCTCAAAGTTATAAAACGTAATGCAATATGTGCAAATAACTTAATTATATTTTTTATCTTAATAATATATTATAAATAATAATGTTATAAATTACCGAAAAGAAATTCGTATTTTTATAACTTCAAGTTTTCTAATAAATACATTATTTTTTGCAAAAATAAATTCTCTTTTTAGTAAGAATTGTAATTCGTTTCTAATTATTACATCTTGATTAAAATATTAGCTATTAATTAAATATTTATCAAAGCAGACAAACAGTCTGCCTTGTAACTAACCTGCAATTGATTTATAGCAAATTCAATCATTTGCTAATCATTCAAATTTACCATTATAAAATCCTGTATATTGTGTAATTTTAAAAGCGTGTAATTGTATAATTTAAAATATATATTAATATTTTATCTTTTTTCTTTCTTTCATTTTTTTCTCAATGAAAAAAGTTACAAGAAGTTCGGATGAAAAGGGGCGTTATATAATCCATTAGTTGCATCATCTACTATTGCATCATCGAAAACGTTTCGCCAGACATTTTTTTTCAACGCATAAAACCCGCGCATTGAATCAGCTCCTTGTATTATTGCGAAGCACAGCACGCAATATATTTGCATTTACGGTATACTTGTATTTATCGCAGTCAAATTTTCGTGTAATTATACGATATTGGTCTCTTAATACATAAAATTAAACTTGTAAAATTAGAAAAGAAGAAAAGATTATGTCGGAGATAAAAGTGCTAGAAGGTGGGGCCACGCAACTATTCATCAATGCAGGTGGAGAGACCGATGGTGATCCTCTATGGGCCGCACGTTACCTCGTAACGAAACCGGAGGCTATCTTGGCCACTCACTTGGATTTCTTGCGTGCTGGATCAAATATCATACGAACAGTCACGTACCAAGCGACGATTGACGGTTTTGTAAAATATCTAGGCATCACCAAGGAAGAGAGTCTCGAGATCATTCGTAAAGCCGTCGATTATGCTAAAGAAGCTGTAAAGATTTATACTAAAGAAATAGAGAATAATAAAAACGTGACGAACCAAAAACCATTGATCGCTGGATCTTGTGGGCCTTACGGCGCTTCTTTGCACGATGGTTCGGAATATACTGGTTCGTATTGTACAAGTGTATCGCGAGAATTTTTAATGGATTGGCATAGACCTCGCATACAAGCATTGCTAGAAAAGGGTGTGGATGTATTAGCAATGGAAACGATACCTTGCGCTTACGAGGCAGAAGCTATAATCGATCTACTCAAGGAATTTCCAGATGCGCGTGCATGGCTGTCCTTCTCTTGTAAAGATGGAAAGAGCTTGGCAGACGGCAGCAACTTTCAAGAAACTGCTGTGAGGTGTTACAAAAACGCGGCACCCGGACAAATATTAGCTATCGGCACTAATTGTATCGCTCCAAAATATGTTACCTCTCTATTCCAAGGCATCAATAGAGACAAGTCAGATGATTTTATACCATTGGTAGTATATCCTAACAGCGGAGAAAAATATACAGAATCTGAAGGGTGGAACAAGGAAGGAGATGCTCCTACTTTGCACGAGTTCATTGATGAATGGCTGAACCTTGGCGTTCGTTACATCGGTGGATGTTGCAGAACATGTGCTACAGATGTAAAACTTATAAGAGCTAAAGTAGATCAACGGTTTAAACATTAATTTAATGATTATATATCGAGAATGCTATCTCACAACTTTTATGATAATACATAAATTATATTTTTCAACACATATTTTGCATGATAAATTGTATCATATTTTCGAAATTTTTATAATTTTTTTTATGTATATAGAATTTTTGTTATGTATATAGAAAATGAAAATAAATATAAGTCGAATATTATACATATCTAATGTTTATAAATATTGACTTATTTTTTATTATACATTTAAATTTTCAAACAATTTTAAGCTTTCTTTTTTTTAATTCCAGCTTCTAAGAATATGTTTCAAATCCGACAGTAATTGACAATTTGTAAAATTATAAAATGTATTTAAAAATTCACATAAAAGTATCATTATTAAGCAATATTATTAACATTATTAGGCATCAAGATTCAGCATTGACTGTATAGAGCACTTTTCGATTTTAATTTTTTTTTGTTGTGTACGTATATACCAGTAATATGTATATTTGTGCATTGGGTAAAATAGGCATTTAATATTTTAGCTTTACTTTATTAACATATTTAATTCCTTTTACATCAAAAATAGTTTATCAACTGATTATTACAAATATGTTTATCACACGAACATAGTCATGAATTTATTTTGATACATATATTATTATTACGTTATTGAATTAATATAGCTTTTGTTCATTTTTTAAATTGTTTTAAAACTTAAAAGATTTCCCATCATTTTGTTTTATCCAAAATTGCCTTTATTTATAAATGGCACGTAATTAAAATTAACGTATCATTTTTCGCTTCTGATGTCACATTCAATATGGATTCAATATGGCTATGGTGACTCAAGAGCCTTAAAAGTACGATGAGATTCTATCGATTCTCTTAATTATTTAAGAATTTTAAAATATAAACATTGAATAGTCAAGAAAATAACTTAAAATGATGAACTTGAATGGAAATACTGACATGTGCAATATAGATAATACGAAAAAAATTGTGAACGGAATTATGTAAGATAAAGCCTTTTTTTAAATAAACGTAGACATTTGCTATTTTATGAAATATATTCTAAATATCTTAATATTTTTAAAAAATTTTCATAAGTAATTAATTATATACTTACTCAATAATAATAAAATCGTTAAGATCAAAATGTATTATTTATTCTTTCAAAGATTTATCAATATATATTAAATGTTCGCCAACTGGATAAGTGCTACCTGCAATGCTAACTTCAATACTTTCTGTTTCTGCATTTACATTAAATACAGAATCCGGTGGAATTTCAGTTTTTCCTTTTAAAATATTTCCTACTACTGGCCTAATTCTTGGTCCTAGTTGCGGATCATTATATCGATACAACACGATTGAAGCAGGATCTGAACAAAATATATATTAAAGAGTCTGTATTGTAAACTAATTTAATTATTCAGAAACTTTCATATACCTTTTATATGTGTATTTTCTTTTACTATGTGGAAGACGATATCTGCAACTGTCGCAGTTGAAATTTTCATAGACAGTTCAAATAAATTGCTACAACTTTGTGGATTAATAATACATATCGGTTTGAGAACTATTGGCTTTACACAAAAATTAATGTACGGAGCACCTGGGCAACATTCTTCTCTTGTCTTCTCTGTAGCTTCGTCCGTGTATTTAATGACAATATCATGAATCTGGTGATAAATAAAAAAATATAGTAGATATACAATATATACATAGACTGCGAAACGTCGCTTGGATGCCTCCAATGCCTCAGATTCATCATTCTTGTTTAATATTAAATATACAAAAATTAGTAGTGTATGCTTACGCCTAATGTATTTTTGAGATACTCTTTGTTGGTCTCAAGTACATGGAATTCATCAAAATCAAGGGTCAAATTCAGCGCACTAAGACCAACAGTTTCCATCTTTTCTTTAACAAGCTGCACGAATGGCATTACTCTTTTCATATATTTTTTCAACTCTGCTTTGCCGGCAAATGTTGTGGAAAGAACTTTATTGTCTGGCAATTTATTTCCATTTTTCTATAGAATAATAAAAATATTAATGTACAAGCGATGTTAATTATACAATGTACTAAATTGTTACTACTTACGCAATACATTTCTCTCATCGTTTCAAGGATGACACTTTGCCAAGGAGGATAAGTCTTAGCTACCCAGATAATTCCTTGACTAGGTTTTTCTATGTTAGTAATATCGTTCTTTGTCTTAGATTTTTTCGGTGTCATGTAATTTTTTAAAAGAATTCTAAATGTATGAGCAGCATCCATGAGATATTGAGACGATTTTATTAAAATTTCGTTTATATCTCCTACAGCAGGCCAGTTTGCACCTAATATACTGTCATTCTATAATAAACCATATTATTTAAACTGTATTTTTATCAAGATAATCTAATAATCTATAAATATTTGTACTTCAATCCTACAACTTACTTTTTTAAGTAAGTCTTTCCATATATATTCACAAACATGTGGGCAAATAGGAAATAGAAGAATTATTTGAACTTCTATATACTTCTTAATTAAATCCAGATTAGCCTCTGGACTTAATTGTAAATATTTATCTCTAACTGCTTGAAGCTCATAAAATCCTGTCCTCAATGCTTCCTTGTAAAGCATTTTCGAATAATTTTCACCAGTTTCTTGTATTTTTAAATTTATTTCGCTACATCAAATAAATACATAAAATAAATTATTTCAGTTCTATAATAATTTTAGAAAATAAAAAAAATAAAAGTACCTTATAAAGACGTTGTCATGAAAATGTTTCAATTCACGTGAAACATTATTTTGACAGAAATAAGCATCCGTATTTAGTATATCTTTTATCCATTCTATAAAATTATACAATCTCAGAATTCCTGCATCAGCTGTATTTTCAATGAAATTAGCGTCCTCTATCGAATCACCAGAATCAGCTAAACAGAGACGCAGTCCATCAGCTGAGAATTTTTTTATAGCTTCGGCAAGTGTTAAAAAGTTGCCTTCTGACTTAGACATCTGTGTAATTGGAACAATTAAAATTTTATACATAACATAAATAAACATTTTAAATAATTTTGCATTACCTTCACTGAATTGAGAAGTAGATGACCATTTGCTCTTATTCCTTGTGGCCATAATTCAGGTTGATTTGGCCATATTGCTGTATGATTATAAAGAAAATATGTAAGATGATTTTGTATTAGATCTTTTCCTGATACTCTCAAGTCTACAGGATACCAATACTGAAATTCTTGCCTCATACGATCTAGAATTGCTTTGTTTATATTTGTCTCGGGCAGTTTAGCATCTTTGAAAAAGATGTAATCCCACACCTCCGAAGTCATATGAGAAGGTCTAATAAAAACGATTAAATGTTAATCACAAATAAATACAATATACATCAATTTTAATCTTATTTACTTTATTCCATATGGATTAATTATTCCATATGGTCTGTCTCCCTTAAAAGTTTCTCCTTGCAAAAAATGTGCTATTGTGTAATAAGCCATGTAAATAGTAGAATCTGACAGAGATTCTATCAGCCAATTTTCGTCCCATGGTAACTTGGTGCCTAAAAAATTTGAAATTAAGAAGATATTTATAAAAATAATTCTAATTATTTGTGATAATTCATTTACCAAGTCCATACGTCCTGGAACATGCATGCTCATGTAACCAGTCAAAACAAGCAAGAAAATTCTTTCTAACTTCATCGTGAAAGGTATCGAGATTTTTTAAAGCCTCAAGCGTCTCCTTCTTCCAATTTTCCTCTCCATAATCCAAATACCATTGGTTACATAAAGCCACAACGCATTCATCATTTGATCTTGAAATAATAGTTTTTTCAGGTTCATAATAAATCACTGCTTCGCCATTGTCAATTATCTCTTTTTGAATTAATTTCTTAATATCTTGTATCTTTTTGCCCTTATGTGGACCTAATAATAGTATGCCGTCATAAAATCCTTTTAAATATGCTATTTCTTTTGCCTCTGTGAGTTTAACTTTATCATTTTGGGATTGAATCTTTAACTGATCATATAATGTTACTGCTACTAAATTGCCCAGTTCTGGAACTTCGATGATTGGAATCTGGTACATAAAGATATGTGAAAGATTTCATGATTTTTTTCCAATCTTTTATAATTAAGTAATTCACATTATACATCATTTACTTACTGGATTATATGGCAACACCATTTTATCAGCAATTCCGTATTTCTCTCTAAGTGATTGTTTCTTTTTTAGATCCACTAATGCAGCATAATCATCTGGAGAATCACTAGGGACGGAAGTTACGATACCAGTGCCCTTATCTTCTTTTATCGTTAACATAGGCAATGCATAAATCACTTTATTAGATGTGAGAGGTGCTTCCAATTCGAGTCCCAGTAAATCCTATAAACATTTCTTATGTAAAGATTTTGAAAATATAAATAATATCTACATTGAATAAATAGTACTTTGCCCATGAGTTTTTGTATAACATCTATCTTTCCCTCTTCTTTAAAGAAACCTTGATAGGACATATTCTTAGCCGCACGTTCTGTAGAAATATATACATCCCCGCACGCTAAATTATACGCTATGTAGTTCATGTCTGGATGAACCCAACAATTTGTTTGACCATACATTGTCTCTGGTCTTAAAGTTGCAGCTACTAAATAAACTGATTTATTGTCAAAAGTCCTATAAAAGTTATATTATTTAGTATTAGTTACGAATTAAAAAATTCTAGTGTTTTGTAAATAATATTAAAAATAATAAATTGTAAAATAATATAATTTGAAAAAAATATTACTTAATAATTTTTTGAGGGCATCGAATTTTCATTTTAATCAATGTATATTCTTGTGATCCAACACCTTCACCAGAGGCTCTATCGTGATCCATACAAGGTTGACCGTCTTTTGGTGAATAAATAGTATATCTCTTTCCATACTTAATTTTATTCCTAGATTTTAAATGATGAAACTGCCAGCGTATAAAAGAGTCATAAAATGGATTTGCATCTGTTGTAATAAATGTTCTTCGCCAATCCACCTAGAAATTTTAAAATCAGATATATGAAACTTAAGAAACCTATACAAAAATAATTTCTACTTTTTATCTTACACAAAGACCCATAGATTGTAAGTCTTGCATAGCGAGCGGTGGAAAATATTCTAACCAATATGTAGCATTGGTAAAGTTCTTGATTTCTTCATCTTGTAAACCAAGAGTTTGCATAATTTGCCATTGATACTTAATTATACCGGCCTTGGCAACTGCCTTACTCTAAAATTAATATAAATAATTTTCTCCATCTTTTTAAAAATATCTATTATACTATTAAAATCAAAATTATTAGAATTTTTTACTTTTTTCCCTTTACTTTTATCCTTTAGCACATCACTCTCTTTTTCCTCTATTATTTCAATTTCTTCAGGAAACTTGGGTGGATAACCATATGTTTCAATTTCTCTCTTTAATTTATCAGCACATGCTTTAATAGGCATACCCGTGCAGTGAAAACCAAAGGGAAAGAGTACTTTCTTTCCCAAAAGATGATTGTATCGAGCAGCAAACTGTTACATATTATTAATTTATTCGTATATTTAAAATAAACAAGTATAACAGATAAAAAGATATATAAAAATAATAAATAAAAATAATAAAACAAAATTTTAAAAATATTGCATATACATACTTCACATTTTGATAATGAAAATGCATGACCGAGATGGAGACGTCCATTCATATAAGGATATGGAAAAGTTACAAAAAATTTTTCATCTTTTGAGTTCTCATCTAAAGGTGCATCCATGTTGTATACGTTTGCGAATTTCCATTTCGCTTGTATGTTTTTCTCAATTTCTTGAAGATATTCAACTTTAAAGGTTCCTTTTCTCTCTGAGGTCTATTACGAAAGATATTTTTTTTAACAATGATGCAAAATAATATATAACATTATTATAAATCAAATTGGCCAGATAATATAATTGTTTTCACTGCATTTGTGACAATTGAAAATTACGATAAATTATGATATAGATAAATTATAATGTAATTTATAATGTTCAATTGTAATAAATGCAATAAAAAAATAATTGTTTTACCGTTCAAAATATATCCGATTTTTATAATGAAATAATATATTTATAGTTATTTTTATATATATAGCAAATAGGTTAAGCTGCATAAAAATATGCACTTTGCTTTATGCTTACATATATGTGATAAAAATAGCAAAATTTATTATTTAATAATCACATATATTTACCATTTTAATTACATTTATTGCAAACAGCAATAAGTAACAATATTACATATGTTCACGAAAGTTTACTGCACGATAGTTCAAGGCGTGGAACGTGGACGGTGGAACAGCACAGCATGGAACCAATGATGCGAATTCCGGGCCGCTTACAGTACAGTTACTAGCATGAAGAGGGCATAAAAAGGTACATACACTACAATGAGTCCATATCTGTGTATATTTTCGCATGCGTGGTGTCCGTCTATGCTCTCTTCATGCTAATAACCGTGTTGCAAGCGGCCCGGAATTCACATCACTGCATGGAACATGGAACTCCTCCATACACATACGCGTTCACTTCACATACACGATACACACACGATACATATGTGTATAATGATGAAACATATATAGGTATTGCAGTTTCAAATATAATCTAATTGTGCCTTGAAAAGAAGAATGAATAATCAGTGCAGTTAAAAAGAACAAGTTCATCTATAAATATTTAATTCTTGAAAAACGAATTTTATATATACAATTTCTTGAATTAAAATTATTTATTAAACGCTTAATTCATAAATTTTTTATTTACGTTAATGTTTAAAATCAATGTTATGTAGGACATAATATAATTTATTAATTTTTTTAAGTTTTTGTATATAGGATAATAAATAATATAGAAAATCGCATAAAAGAAAAAATCGACATATTTTTATATTATAATGCTTTTTTATTAAATTAGATTTTATTAGATTTCAATACTATAAATTAGTTTCACACTCTTTATAATTTACTTTTTTATATTTTATTATATTAAAGTATATATATATATATATATATGTGTGTGTGTGTGTGTGTGTGTGTGTGTGTGTGTGTGTGTGTGTGTGTGTGTATATATATATACTTTAATATAATAAAATATAAAAAAGTAAATATATATATATGGTGTTTGTTTTCTTATCCTTTTACATTTGTGCAACAGATTTTAAACCTAATAAACTAAAGCATTTCTCTAAAATAAGCGCAGTAGCTTCCATGAGCAAGAGACGTCCCATATTTATTTTTACTATTTCACCAGACTGATCCTTTTCCACGCAGTAACATTTGTCGTAAAATTCTGTAAATGCGCATGAAACCTCGTAACAAAACTCGCACAGCGGATTCAAGTATAGGTCTTCGGTAACGCCAAGAATTACATCGGGAAATTTTAACAATACTTTGGCCAGTTTCCATTCTTTTTCGTGTTCTAATGAAATCGGAACTTCATGCGAACGCTGTCGCAACTCGTCTTTTGTAATGTTCGCCGTTCTAGCAATAGAACGAATTCGAGTTAAAGCATACAATAAGTAAACGGCTGTGTTGCCTTTATCTTCTAGCATTTTATCAAATGAAAATACATATTCATGATTTCTATTATGCAATAAATCGGCATATTTTATGCAACCGTATGCCACCGATTCTTGGGCTGCCTTTAGTTCTTCTTGCGACAATACTTTGTCACGTTCTTTCTCTTTCAGTTTTTGCAGTGCTCTCTTCAAGCCTGAAATGCAATATGCGTAACAGTTAAATTTTCAGAAATGAAGTAATAGTATCAAATTAATAATTAAAATCGTTTTATTACCTTCGTCCAATAATTCGCTGAGTTTCACAGTGTCACCGGATCTGGTTTTAAATTTCTTTTTGTCTTCACCTAAAACAGCACCGAAGCCAACATGATCCATCCTATGAAAGCTTTTCAAGATACCTGCCCTTTTGGCACAACTTTTTATGATTTGGAAATGCAGAGATTGACCAGCATCTGTCACATATATCAACTGTAAAATTATAGAAATTATAAAATTATTTAATGATATATTAGGAATATAAAGATGCTTATAAAATGCGAAATATGATACTTGCCCAATCTGCTCTTTCCTTTTCGATACGATACTTAATACAAGCCATGTCTGACGTATCATATGTAAAACCTCCATCAGATTTTACTATAGTTAATGGTACCCCACTACCATGTTTCTCTCCCCACATTATCTTTCGCCCATTATCTTCTTCTAGCATATTTTTTGATTCTAGCTCTTGAATTATCGACTCCATATATTTCTGATAAAATGATTCACCTCTTTCTATCAGTTTGATATCCAATCGAGTATATACTTTCTCAAATTCTGCATCAAATACAAAAATAATTAAGATTAATTAATTCTTCTTTTTGAATGATTAATTATATCAACACAGCTAATTACTGTATTTACCTTGCCTAGATACATCACATATCATTTTCCATGCTTTTGTCATATTAGGCTCAAAAGCTTGCAATTTAACGACACATTCGTACGCACGTTTTTTGAATTCTTCGTCTTCATCAAATCTAGTCTTAGATTCTTTATAAAAAGTCTGTATGTGTACACAAATGTATAAATTATCAATATATTTATAAAGTAATTATACTATATATACTACATTATATGACTATATAATTACCTGAAGATCTTCAATTGGAGGAGTAATGGTTAAATAGTTGGGAAACTTATCTTGAAGATGTGCTATCAACATACCAAATTGTGTACCCCAGTCACCTACATGATTAAGTCTCAACACATCATGTCCTAAGTATTCTAACAATCTTGAGATACTGTCTCCGATTATCGTAGATCTTAAGTGTCCAACATGCATTTCCTTGGCAATGTTAGGACTAGAAAAATCTACAACTACTCTTTTCTTTTTAACATATGGAGGAAGAACTTCACCAGCCCATAACCAATTGCGCAGAACAGACTGTCCAAATTCACGTTTTAGATATATGTTTATGAATCCTGCACCAGCTATTTCATATTTCTCAATAACAGAGGATACTTTCAGCTTGGACATAATTTCTTTAGCAACATCACGTGGACTTACTTTGGTACCTGTAATAATAATAATAATAATAATAATATTGAATTTATGTTTTTCTCGTCAAGTTTTATTGAATACAATACTGAGAATAAAATATTAAATATTTTTAAGTAGTCAATTTTTACCAGAACTACTTAGTTGTTGTGCTAAAGGCATTGCACTGTTACACTGATAATCTCCAAATTTAGGATTAGTGCTAGTAGTCACTATTACTGGTGGATCTAGTATATCAGGATAAGCAGCACTGATAGCCTTATGAAAAACAGCAGAAACATTGTTCTTTATACTAATTGTATCTGCAGTTCCAAATAATCCCATCTTATTGTCTAGTTTATCTCTCTGCATTTCCACAGTCTATAAAAAATTATAACAAAGAATACACATATGCGAAATAGATAAAAAACTTAAATAAATTCTGTTACAATAATACAAATTCTCTACACTTAAAATCTACCCTTTTAAGTATCGTTATCCTGTGCGTCAATTTGGCATTTTCCTGTTGCAAATTCTCGAATTCCTCTTTAGTTATATTACTCGGAATATCAGTCATAAAGCTCCGTTGCAGCAATTCAAGTTGCTGTTTTAAACCGAGTATTTCTCTCTCCTGCAATATTGAACAGTATGAAAATCACATAACCTCACAACTATCTGAACTATCGAAAGTATCAAATTATTATAAATTTCTAACATAATAATCCATGAATATTAAAAATTAATTGCCAGAAAAGTTTACCGCTGCGGTTGCTCGTTCGTTAAATAAATCCATGTCTTTTTTCGACAGCATTTCAATTTTTTTCAGTTTTCAAGAGGACCTTGGAGGCTGGGAGGCCCTGTTAACAACGTGGTCAGTAGTCGGTTTTATTTCAAAAGATGCACCGTCGATAAAATAGGTTTGTGACTCAATAATCCTAATAAATACAAAATGTAATCCTAATAAATACAAAAATTCCATTCATGTAATTTACACACACACACACACACACACACACACACACACACACACACACACAACACACACACACACACATTAATATAAAAAAAAATCATACAATTTATAATTAAGGCTACGTTCCACTTAACACTCATGGAATTATTTCATCTTTGTTGTTTATCAAATGTTAAACAAGGACAAACAATGCTCGCAAGCGTTGCGATCGTCAAGTGGAATGCAGCCTAAGTAGTCTTTTCCAATTTTTTGCATTATGTAGTTATTTTAACTCAGTTGAACATGTTTTTCTATTTAATAATATGTTTTTGGTAGTAGTTTCATTTTTACTTTTTAGAGTTTGTCAATACATGAGGGAACCTACAGTTTAACGAATCCGAACGGCGGAAAAATTGGGTTTAACGTGATATTATAAATTCAACAGTGCAACAATAAATTCCATTATTAAAAGACATCTATAATTAAGTTTATTCTAATCTGCTATAACTTATCCATCTTAATTTCCTAATGAATAAAGAAACAAATTACTATTTTAAATGAATAACGCATAATAATAACGAGTTATTTTTCAAAAGTTACTTTCCTCCTAATTCTGGCATTATCGTTAAAAAATTGTAACGTCATTATTAAATCATTACTGTAAAATAATATATAAAAAGAAAAAGAGGATCGCCAATTAAAATCGGCGAAGGTGGTGGAGGGTCTCTATAGGTTGATTCTAAGGTTGATTCGTTTTTATCAAATTTAATCAAGATTTCTATTGTAATTATATTCGATCGAAAAAGAGAACAACCTGAAAAGTTGAAGCTGTTTTTACATTTTTCTGTAATAAATATAATTTGTAAATTTATTAATGAATTTTATTAATAGCGAGTATTGTAAAAATATGACTATACATATCTTATTTTTTGTTCAAAAAATGAAAAATTAAGAAGAATTCATAGTATTGTTCAATTTCAGCGACAAATGAGTTATGTGATTTCGTATATTGCTTTGACTGCCGCTCGTGTAAATAAGTTAGCAGCGATGGAATTAACAATTAACGTATATTAAGCTGCTATTTTAACACAATCAAATGCGACTTACACAAAAATTAATTGCTATTTTTGCTAATTGTTTGTTCTATTTCTGACTCTTTTGCTTTAGCCAATTCGCAAAAAACAGTGGCTGTGCTTGCTTAAGATTAGAGTCAGACACAAAGGAAAAACAGAAAATTAAACAAATATATATATTTGTAATATTATTTAAGAAAAATTGATTTGTTTTTCGATTTCATTGCACCAGTCGATTCTCCAAAAACAATAGTTGGAATATTTACATTTTATATGTACCAACAATTTACAAATTATATCTGTTGTTTGCAATAACAGACTATATAAAAATATTCAATTTTGTGAGAAAAACATTACCTAAAATATATTCAGAAGAGTGACATACGGCAAAGGTGCTAAATAAAAAAAGTCCCTTTTTTATATCAATCATTTATTTTCTCCATACAAATTATAAACATGTTTTTCAAATACTGTACATATACTGAGTTCTATTATATTTTTAAACCTCTAATTTAATGATATATCATTTTATTTATTTTTTTCATTTACTCGTTAAAACAACTACTTTGATCCTCATTTCATTTCATTTATGATAATATACAGGTAGATCCTTTTGTTTTCTTTTTTTCTCTGATGAATCTTTTTTAGTCATTTTTACAATCAAGCTCAATTCTTTGATATGGCAGTTCCAGGATATGAATAAATTAAATTTTTTAAAGGATGCAAATTTTTTCGAAAGTTTGTCGAATTAACGGACCGAATAGACGTAGTCAATACTTTCATAGAGATAAAATTCGATTTAATTATATTAGAGACGGTAAATATACGGTTTAGAATTTAAAGCATAATTAAAAATATTCTGTTTCATAAATATATTTTAATTACTCATCTATGTATCTAACTGTTTATAAATACAAAGAGTAAATAAAATATATTAAATAATTCATAAGTAATTGTTTCATTTCTCAGTAAATACATAATTTACATACAGCTATTTAGCAATATAGTTATTAACATAGATAAACAAAAATAAGTAAGAGTTAACAAAGAAATATCAAACATCTATTCTTGTATCAAAGTATCTGTAAAAAACTAATAAATCTCTATGAAAATATTAAGAATATTTTTGCATTTTTTAACTTTAATTTCGAAATGTGGAACTGGATTCATAACGAGTTGCAAGCAAAACAGTTTCTCTCTTCTCACGGGAGTACTTATTACAAAAATGTAGCTGCTGGAACTTGAACAATTTCTCATGGTCTTCAATGTAAATATATACAAAGATATTTAACAAATCTGAGTCAATCGATTGATCGTATCGTATGTTATTGTGTACAGTGCAAGTTGTTTCTTTTTTTTTCTTTTCCTTAATCTACTTCTGCATTTTGTATCTTTTTATCGGGCCTCGATTTTCGATATCATCAATATAGAGTGAGAGAGTACTATTTTCTATCTTCACAGAAGACATAGATAAATATATATTTTTATAATCTTTTCTTATAAATGTAATTCGCTTACTTTAAAATCATTACGCGTAAATGTCAATAATATTAGTGTCGGTGCTCCTTTTTCTCAATTTCATACTCGTTCTGTTTTCAAATTTCTGTATAAAATAAAAATCTACACGACCGAATCAAATTTCTGTGAGTATCTTTCAAAAATATTGCGGAATTTTTTTAGAAACAATGTATTACTAAGCAATTCGATATGTAACCACGAGACGTTACCTTGTTCATTATATATGTAATTATAATTAAATATGTATTATAAAAACATTACATGTTATATTTATTGAAATTACTGCAAATGCAAAATAAAAAACTTTGTCTTTAATAATTATTGACAAGCAACGTATTGCAAAAAAATTATATTAAAAATTATATAAAAAATTATATAACTTATTTATATGTAGCATAGTCGTGGTTACAATTTCAATTTAATGTGTAAACGATTTTGCTAAATCACAATTTACATATTGACGAAAGATATAATAAAAAACGATGAAGGAATTACTACTGGCTAGCATCCATTTGAAAGAAATACTGCCACGAGTCATTTTTGGAGATCATACAAATAGATATATTATTGAGAAAAATTAAAGTTACTTTCTTTTATATTTTTAAATATTTTTTTTAACTCTCTTCCGAGAATTACTTTCAAATAGACACTGAGCTTATATGAAAAAAAAAAAAAAAAAGAAAAGGTAACAATGAGTAAAACATATAAAAGCTGCCAGTTAAAAAACACATTCACATATCGATTAAACATAAATTCCTTTCTACTCCAGTCAACCCATGTAGCAAATTCACTTCTCACCTCAAATAAAAAGCGACATTTCTGACTAAAAGAGATCAAAATACATTGCCACTTGTTCCGTAAAAGTTAATTAAAGTAAGAATACAGTAAATAATATTATCTTATTAAAATATACACGACCTTTTCTCTTGCTTATGTTACTATTTACTCCTCGATAGGCAAGTCCTGTTCCGGGAACACACAACAGATCGAATTAAAAAATAAGTAAAAACTTCCTGTGCGCAATTACACATTACACACACACACACACACATATATATATATATATATATATATATATATATATATATATATATATATACATGAGATGTGATTAAATAAAGTCAACTGCAAGATATGGTCCTCTACTCGTTTAAACAATTGCCACTAAGTTCATGAAAAATCTCTGTATGCATTCTCTATGGTCCATGTTTGTGTAATATGTAAATAATATTATTAAGTACGAAACGTTTTTTTGCAACGAGCTATTGTATCCCCTTATATCAGTGCTTTGAAAAATACTTTTAACTTACAGAGATTTGGAGAGCGATATTGAAATCAGATCGAATGATGAACCATAATTTGAATATCAACGCTCCATGTCATTATGAATGTAATGCCGTATGTTTTGCTATAATTTTTTTTAAGATTGATTTCAATACACTCTTGATCGAAAAATGCCAAGATCAGATTTTTAGAGTAATCAAAGTCCCTATCACATAGCTATAACTTATGATGGTGGCCTTCCATCTGTATAATCGATGTATATCGATCTGGTATATCGCTTTGTAAGTGTAGAGAAAGATAAAAACAAACAAAGTACGCTAAGTAAAGAAAATCATTCATCAGTAAGAAATACTATAGAAAATGATCTTAGAATACAAAGTAAAGCGATTATTATGAGAAATACAAACACATCCCTTTAACCTAAGTGTCGCTGCCTAATCAGAATGGATTTGCATATTAGCAAATGCGTTTTATAAGATTAAATTTGAAAAATATATATAAATAATCATTCTTTTTTAATGATCAATTGCAGATTGATCGCTGTAGCAAGAATCTCACTGAAAGAATTTTAGCATGATGCGAAAAGCAGTTCTGTGACAAAGTTTAAAGAAACGCATGTTAATGTTCAATATTTCATTTTTCTTTTGTCTCTTATTTATAAATCTGATAATTAAAACAATATATAATATTGTATTTCATATTACATAAAAAAATCATAATGGCATATCTCTCGGTCAAACTTCATTTCTTTTAAAACTTAGAAATCACTTAGATAACTTTATACACGATCATTTATAACAATGTAAATCGTAATCATTGCATTAATATTTAACATATATACTCTTATACTTAATATATGTATATCTGTGTGTGGATGTTTCTTGTCTCGAGTCTCTATAATATATCGTCTAATTATAATAATAAAACTATAATACTAAATCAAATATTGAGGTACCATGCCTTTCCGAGATCAGAGTCTGTTTCTGTTTTCTCTTTTTTTTTATTTTTGTTGCATAATTATATCTTTCTATGCAGTTTTATACCAAAATTTATTGTCGATTTTAAATTAATTCATTACAATATATTCTCTCTTATTAAAATTGATTCTCTTTTAAGATTAATCGACGGTTTATTGAGACGTCGATTAAATAGGACAATGATTATGATCATAAAATATATACATGAAAAACTTTTTAATTCCTATTTTATTATAAAATTTGCAATTATATGATATTTTAAAGATATTGTTCGGGATAAAGTAAAAATTTCTTCTTAATATTATATCAATTTTTTATCTATTAACTCAAGATAATTACACAAAGTGTAATTAAATTAAATTATTAAGTTACTAAAAGTGTGAATTTTGAATCAAACTCAAGCTCGGGCTGGCCAGTACTCTATTATATATGTGTACATATGTGTGTAGAGTCCTTATTAAGGAGTTTCACGGAAAACGTTCGCAACATATTTCATTAATTTTATTTTGCCTTACAAAACACTCGAGTTCGAGAATAGAAATTAAACTCTTTTTGGGATATTTATAATATTTATTATATAATACTTAGAATTTTTCATCTTTAATTTAATTTCTTAGCATGCACAGCCGGTTCTTGAAATATCGCGCAACTTGTTTCTTTTATTTTCTAATATTTCTCTACAACTAATTCTTTAAAATGAGAAAAAATATTCTTTATAAAATTGAAATTTATGAAATTAGCATGTTATATAAGAAAAAATTAGCATATAAAAATTTGCAAAAAAAAAAGAAAAACGTAGGCAATGGAATATTATAATAATTGTATAGGAAGTTTTATTATAACATCTATTATTTACTCAGTATTTACAACTGTTTATAGGATGATTTTTCATAATTTTTATGTCATCGACCGAATATTTTCCATCGAAACTCTCCTATGGACGCGAAAATATTTTTGTATAAGTGTAAACATGTTTACACTCATATATTCACGCATCATATCGCACAATCAAATTTCTCTATTCTAAATGTTCTTCTATTCTAAATTAGCTGAATTCCTCTAAACTAAATTTCTCTTTTTACGCTACTGCTTACTGTTTCCCCATTTTGTCATATTTGACACAATAATGCAATAAGAACAAAATATACTACGTAATAACATTTTCAATCAATTCGTGTCATAAGAATAAGAAGTAAAGAAAAGATTACAGAAATGCTCAACATTGCTCGATTCCAATAACTTTAGAATAGAGGAACTCTGCTATATGCATATATTGTATTTTCACAATATAATCATATGTGTATATGTGTATGGATGATCTTTATGTGATGGTAGGCACTGATGGGGGTGGATGGCTGCATGGCGAGCAGGTTCAAGCAGGCTAGTCTTGGACCAATCTGTATATGTGATGCTGAGCACCGTGTTCAGATGCCGATACTTCGAACACATATGCCGTACACAATAACGTTTCCTGCGTATCCCTGTTCGTGACAACCTGAAAAGAGAAAAGGTAAAAGTAAGAAAATATGTATTTCTATAACATTTATTTTAGCACAAATTATTTGTAACTAATTTTTTGTTTATACAAAGAAGAAGAAGTACAATAATATCAATATTCTAATAGAATTTTGTGATGTAATCGTAAAATCAAGACAAATAAGTTTAAAATTACTGAGATAAACTCAAAATATAATTTTTTTTTTAAATAAATTTGAATCCGAAATATTTCACACGATCTGTAAGTTTTTATTCAAGAATAAATATAAAGAATTATTTATAATATATAAAATTGACACATATGTCCACATACCTGAAGGATGGTGAAATTTTCGAGAACGCTATTCATCATGTACTTTTCTGGCAGGTGCTTCAGTTTGTGGATGAAATTAATCATATATTCGCACATAGGTGAACGGCTAATACGGTAAACGAACCTGCCATTCTCAAACCTGGCGTACTCTGTTTCTACCTTCTCTACTACCTGCTTTCCGAAAGAACATACTTTCGTCGAACATGTTATCGTCATGTTCTCGTTGCTCTCGTACCTGTTAATACAAAATTTAATATATATATTATATCAAACTAGAGTTGAGTAACCAAGAAGCAGGCATTACTCACTGGCTCGTGACGCCATAAAATACTCCACTTTCGTCTTGGATGTTACTATTGAGATCAGCCCAAAACTTAACGAGAAAGAAAGCTGCTTGCGGTCCTTTATCGTAAAGTTCTTTAAGACCGCCCTTTTTTTCCGGGAATTTGTCATATATCTGTTTAACATCGACCGCTTCCAATAGCGGATCAGCGTATGTCGCGGAACCTCCTATATGGACGAACAGGTGTTTGTGGTACTAAAAAAAGAAATTCACATACGTAAAAGAATATTCATGAACGTACTTCAATTATTATATATTATCTTCATTTATCTGAGAAAATGAATCTTTGGATGTCTTATCAATTTTTCTGTTTTTTGCTCTCTACGAATCAATCTTATCATTAATAGCCGATTATTCAAACACACGATATTTACAACATTATTTTTGCTGTGTTAAAATCTTTCATGATTATCAAGCTATATATCGATATAATCAATATATAGCAATTTTGATTATATCAATGCGACAATTTTTAATTTCTACTTACTATTTGAGATTAAATAAAGAATCATTATCTATATAATAATGCTTTAAATATCATACAAGTTATAAGTACTTATTATAAGTACTTAAGATATATAATATTTAAGTTACGTTTTTTTTCACAACGAGAATTTTTCATATTTTTTTTATCAGACACCAATAAAATATAAATATACTAGATTTTTTATTCTTGACAAAAATTTCTCAAAGGTACGACAATTTTGCAGTATTTATTTGTAGAAAGCAATATACATTTAGACTATCTTGAAATCTTCTCAATTAATAAATTACGATGCTGCTTACAATCTCCTGTTCTCTTTGTTGTTCCATGTAGGCCGAAAACTCAACAAGCCTGAGCTTGTGAGTCGCGATAGCACGTCCTTCCCATGGTGGTGCAGGCTGCGCTTGGACCAAATCACCACTCGAGACCGCTGTCGCAGGTTTTCCGGTGTAGGCAGGCTGAGGGAAGGGTTTGACATCCTGGGACGTTCCTGGTTGCAGGCCTGGCTGCCAAAATTGCTGAAAGTATAGCGCGAATTTGTATCAAATGATGATACTCTTAACAATTAAATTAATTAGTCGATTTCCACTCGCCTGATGTTTATTAATAATGGCTAATTCATTGCTATTTAATGAATAGTTGATGCTTTAGTTACCGAATAGTCAAATAATAGTCAAATTTGCGTAACAACACGATTTTGCTAAAATCGTATAACTAGTAAATACAAAGGAAATAAATTGAAAGTTGATAGTTTTAAGCAAAAAAATTGATAGATCCGTTTCTCTTAAACTATGGAAAAATTTTTACAAAATTTTTAACTTGCATTTTCAAAATTTTTTCGAACAATCGATTGTATTTACGTAAATCTTTATATAATACTACAACTATTTCAGTAAAAAAAAGTTTCCGTAAAAGCCATCGAGCCGTCGGGCGAGGAACGAGCGATAGGAAACAATGAATAAACAAGTAAAAGAGAACAACAACGACAATAACAACAAAAAGCTAACGATCGTATTATTATGTAAAGAGAAAGAAAGACAGTTTGATAAGCCACAACGAACATTTTTTTATTATGCAGATATGTCAAATGTAACGTATACATACTTAATTTGTATGTATACGTGTCGTATATAGGTATGTAATGCCTAGGAATACGTATGTACAAGATTAGAGCGATGGACAAATTCAACAATACACAACAAGGGCCCCCAGGGGCAGCGCAGCAGCAGAGAGCCAGGGGAGATGTCACTTTTGCGAGGGATGGTTAGTTTTCAACGCAAAAGCTTTCGCGCATTGAAGAAAAGAAAGTACACGATTGATCACGGAAACAGCTTTCTCTTGCTATTTTCCTCATTCTTGTTTTATAATTAGATGCGAAAAAGAGCACAAAAGAACAAAACATGACAGCAAAAAAAGCGGAAAATCTAGTTAAGGAAACAAAGGGAACACTATTCACCGCCTCTAATTAATATTATCTAGTTAATATTATTTTCCCTCTTTTCTTTTTTTGTATAAAACGCAGGATACACAGAAAAAAGTCTGATAATAGTTGCCAAATGTTGAAATAATACCAATGAAATGTTCAGTTAATATAATAATTTTTCTTTCTTTAATAAGAATTATCAAACAGTTGGTTATATTATTATGTTTGATAATACTTATTGAATATTTGGGAAAATAAAAATTATTTTTGGTTATATTAGCCGAACGTTTGAGTGACATTATTTCACTTAACATTTGATAGTTATTACAGACTCTTTTCAGTCTAGAAGCAAGTTAAGTCAATCTAAAGATACGAAAGCAATTTTTTTCAATTTTGAACAAATTATTGTTCGTAGATATATCATTTTGTTTCAACATCAAATGTATCTTCGATATATTTAACATATTTAACAATGGTCACAGAAATTTAAATTATAATGTAATATATTATAATTTAAATTAATATTACATTGTATGCAAAAGTTAAGGTTGAATATTTTTACTGAGATCAAATGATTTATTAATTGCGAATGCACATTGTCTCTAAGTGCAATGTTAGTGCCATTTATAATATCTCTGGCATGACACATTTTAATTACACGGTATTATCTCAAACTCTCGTAAGACACAAAAAAAATTTATAGGTCAGTCGACAAACCATGGACATTGCCTTCGATAGGCGGATTAGCGGTTATCGAGCAAAGCGCTTGAAAACAATCACAAACTTCAAAAGAAGAGGCCAAATCGGCAATGCTGATAATAAAAATAAAATTCGTCAAAGACGATATTTTATGTTTTTCCTGCGAGGCTTTCAATCTATCGATATTATATGAATGACATCATATAAATCAATATAAATCGGGAATGAATTTCTATTGCTGTTTCGTTTTAAAATTACATTATATAACAGTCACTAGTGTCACATATAAAAATTTCATTTTACCTTTTATATTTAAACAATCAACATTTATCGTTTGTACAAATTCTTTCATCGCCTGAAATTTGATTCCATTTAAAGAAAAAATCCCTATATAATTTTTGAAAATAAACTATTTTAAAAGTTATCTTTAAAATATTTACCTGGAAAGTTTCACTAAGAATTTATGTAAAAATCGATCTTTGACAACAATAAGGAGTATAGCGCTTTATATGTAAAAATGTCGATTGAAGAAAATTCACAATTTAAAAGTCAATGCAATGATTATAAAAGCGAGAGAGATTGAGGCCGTTTGTTTTACTTAAAAGCGATTCGTCATGCGAAATCACCAGTGCAGTGATTAACTTAATTAATTCGCATTTTATAGAGTCGTCTCACCCTAAAGCTCGTGGCTGTTTTGAAGAGAAAGACCGTTTAAAAAAATGTCTCAAGGGGTTCTCCGAGATCAGGACTTACCGCTCCGGGATAGGAGACAGGGGTGGAAGCATGAAGGGCAAGGGTCCCGCCCATGAGGGGCATCTTGTTGTGTATCGCGCTTCCAGCTGATACTATTTGGGCGCTTGACATGCTTGACATTGTCTGGAGCGCCTTCTCCTTGGCGGCATGATCCTGACAAATTTCCAGACCGATTATCACGCAATGCCAGACGATATGGTATCACATTATCAATATATGATCCCCTTTCTAGACTACGACGAGGACTCGAGACTAGATAGATTTTAGATTGGTACATTAATACAGATGTGCACTCGGAGAAAAAAAAATATTTTTTATAGTGATGAGAACTAGAATATATATATAGGAAACGTATAATATTTGTATAGTTGTCACCACTATGTCTATCTTTTTCTCTGAATGCGTTAACACGTGTTTCAGGAGCGATCTTTAAACTCAGTCAATCTTTTAACTCAGAATAGATTTCTCTTTTAAAAATATTTCGACAAAAATCAAGTTTCTAATATTTGTATCTTTACAAATTTATATTTTCTACATCTGTATAAATGAATTGTGAATACACATATATTATTTCTAAGAAAGCAGAAACTCGTTGAATTAAAATAAAAAACGTTATTGGTACCTTAACGAATTGATTAGGATAAATTGATTAGGATTAAGATAAATCGACTTCGAACTACTAAACAAAATTTAATTTTTACAAAATAATTAACAGATTAATACATTTCTCGTAAAAATATAAACTGCTGAAAAAAAAAATAATGAAGTATGTATATGTATATAATCAAAACAAAATTGTGAAAATGTTTAATACAAAAATTTATACGTTGATCAATCTTTCAATATTTCTGAATCGCAATATTTCCGTGAATCGTAGTGCGCATTTTAAAAAAAATTATAATTATTCACTTCGTGGAAGGACAAACGCAATGTGGCTCGAAAAATCAAAAAATTCGAGACATTTGGGACTCGCGATATCAATCAATAGTCGGCGGATAAATTCGTAACATTCTCAATGATGCGAATCAATTTACCGCTCCCGAACGCGCGATTACCAGCGTCCCTTTTTTTCTCCCTATCTCCCACCTCCCCCTGATATTTTTTTTTCCCCGGTCCCTCGTTCATCGCGGGTCGCACCGCATGCGATGAAATCGATCGCGATCACGCAGTGCAGTTGATTGCAGAAACAACAGCAGCGGCGGCGAGTTCGGTTGCAACAGAAATTCGCGGGAATTCGGCGCGCTTTTATCGGAAAGCCGTCGTTTTAATCAGCGCCCGACCGAAAATCGCTGACGAGGCGAACGAGAGGTGGTTCGTTGCCGTGACGTTCGGAAAATTGCCATGCCCACCGCCACCACCATCATCCAGTCCCACACCGATTCATTCCCGCGCCCATTCGTCTCGCTCTTTCTCTCTCTCTTTCTCACCCTCGTTCCCACGAGAGCACGGGGATTTTCAATTTCGTTCATAAATCCGTAATGGAGGAGTCACTACGAGTGCCGGTCGACCGGAATGAAGCGCCGCCCGCGTAACGATGCGAGCAATAAAGAATTTAGCCGACGGTGCGACCGAAAATCACGGGTTACATTTTGCTCTCGACGTTGTTTACGCCCCTCGCGTGTTCGCTTCGAAATACACAGGGTGAGTATTCCGAAAAGCCGACGCCGCTGTTCCTATTACCTACGGATTTTTCGATCAATTTGCAGGCGAATTTTGTTTAATGAAATTGTCGATGTGTATACATCAATAGTGTATTCCTAACTTGGAAATAGTTGAAAATAAAAAACTCACCCCGGATTGTGTGAGAGAGAACCATGGAACTACAAATAGTTAATAAAAATGTTAATCCTCAGTTAGTTTTGCATGGACTCTGCTTTAATAAAATTTTCATTTTAAACTTATGACATTTAAAAGTTAAAGTTGTCTAGGAAGACATTTGTCTTAAACTTAAAAATGAGATTATAATGATTACGATTTGACGTTGAGCAAATACATATATAAATTGAAACTAAATCTACAACAATTTCAGTAAAAAGGTCCAACGTTAAATGAATTTAATTACCATACATTTTTTTTACTTGACGGTAATAGCTCAACTAAATTAAACAATAAGTATGAGATAGAAAAATTAATAAAGCAAAAAAGTAATACAATCATTCGTTATATAAGCGACCTACTTCTATACGATTTTAGTATAAAAGCAACTAACTTTTTCTGCAACTAATTTTATTTGTTAACATGCTAATAAAATTTATTATGTATAAGATAATTAGTAGAGAAATCCAGTAAAGAAAGTTCTTTGCAATTAATGAAATATTAAATGTATTGAAAATAGAAATGTACGGTAAACATTATTAAAATTTCTGTATTTTTATTGATAATTCTATTATTAAAATGAAATAATCTCAATTCTCACGAGCTAAAGTTAGAAAAAATTTGTGAAATGCGATCAAGTTATAATACATATTCACGATTTTCGGGATCTTCCTGTCATAATTTTCATAATATATATTTTTCATTATTTCATTTTTGTCAAACTCATAGCAACTTAATCTAGGATATATTTAATTCTCTCGAATTATATAAAAACGATATGATGTTACAAAATTCGTTTCAAAATCATTATTATTTTTCTAGAAGATTACTTAACTTTTATCCGAAATACCTTGCAATGCGATCGACGCAACATCAGGATTGGTGAGATTAACCGGCGCGTAAAGTCGATTTACAAAACGGTTGCGCGAATTTCACCGGATAGAATGTAATTTTTTATGAATGTTGGATGACATCGATTACCCGCGAAAAGTCCATTTCGCTGTGCGGGCCGTTGTTCACGTTTGTGCGGAGCGCGCGCTGAATTTGCAGCGGAAAATCAATTCGGTTAATTGAGAGGGTGCAATCCGTGTCGTTTTTTTTAATTTCCACTCTTCGTCCCACATGTCGCCCCCCCCTCCCTCCCTCCCTCCTCTCTCTGTCTCTCTTTCTCTCTCACTCTCTTTCTCTCTGTCTACTTCTCTCTCGCCCTTCATCTCTCGAATACACGCCAGGAATGCAGAGGATTGGGCGGGTAACGGGGTTGGACATGTTTATCGACATTCTGAAACGCTGCTCGCCCGTTTTTGGGCACCCTCCCGCAACCCGCTCCTACTACTACAACCCCTGCTCCGTTATCGGGAGTACGTTTACACCGCAACAATTAATTACGCCGTAATGCCTGGTGCAATTATTTCCAAAATAGATAAAACGACGGACGATCTCGATAGATTGTGATAGTTGGTGTAATATCGGTTTGATACGCGAGCATGTAAAATGTACAGGCAGAAAAGTTAAATAAAATCCATATGAAATGAAATATGCATCGTTAATATGAAAGAAAATGATATAAATATGTCGGGAAAAAAGACGATGAAATTTAAATTAAAAATTACAGATTATTGAATTGAAAAATTGAATATTTCCATTGGAAAATTGACTGTAAAATTCAAGTTCAAAGAAAAAAATTCAAGTTGACCTTAAAGTCTGTTCTTTATTTCTATTATCTACAATTGAAATGTATGGATAATTAGCAGATAAATGATTTTGAAAGTATAAAATAAGCGGTCTTAAAATTTAAAAAAGGAATTTCCATTTTTATTCTTAATTTATTCATAAATCTATTAATATCAAATATCCTATAAAACTCATACATTCTAAAAAAAAAAGGCCGATAAAATTTTTTCTAGCAGACATCTCTAATGCTTATGATTCCCACTTATTTTAGTCAATTTAGTTACGTTTCAATGAGATAAACAATTTCCTTGAAATTAATATTATCTTGTTAAAATATACAATAATAAGCAAAGAGCACGATTTACGTAAGACCGGTGCGTGGGAAACACGAACATCGCTCGCGAAATTCTTTTCCTCTCTGACCGAATAAATCGCACGGTTCGCGGCCGCAGGAAGGGAGGGTAGCAACCCCACCTGAGCAACAAGCAAAAGTCGTGGCGTGGTGCAGCATTCACCCTTCCTGAAACGCGAAAACCAGAAAATTACGTCACGGCGGACCCGTCCCACCCTCCCACGCTTGCTACTTTCCTGAATAATGTTCGCGGTATGCGGCCACTGCAGTTGCAGTCGCTGCAGCTGCGGCTGACCGTGCTTAAAAACGGAAACCCGCGCAAGTATTTCATAAATGGCATCGTGGCACGGAACCGCGCGCGTGGAAACAGACGACATCTTATTACGCGAAAGTCGTGAGCGCACGAGCGTAATTAAAATTGCTCGAGAAACGCCGGCGTTTTCCTAAACTCTTTTGGGAAGTCTAAGAGCCGAGGTACAATGGAATATAAAAATGACAACGCGGAAAAATAAAGATATTATACAATACATTACACGTAAAATTACTCATGCAAGGCAGTATCATATATGAAACGTGTCAAAAATTCACATTTAAAAAAAGATTACGAAAGAATGCTGATAAGCATTATCATTTATTGCAACCAATTGTCTTTGCTAAATCTGAACATAGATAAATAAGCTGGATTAAAATTCGCTTGAAATAAAAAATTATATTTAATAAAAAGTAAAAACGATCAATATTCTTCTATTTGTCTTGAAAGTATTATTTTTGGGAAAAAAAAAAAAGATTATGGTTATATTACAACCGCTTCAAATCGCAGAATCTTTCATTGAATTTCGTTAATTATATCAGTATCGGAGAACCGAGTAATACATTTACGCAATAATTAATTATATCTATCAATTAATTCTTGGAGATAGTAAAAGAAGACGGGTATAAACGGTATAAATTATATTTCACCATCCGTCTATTTAATAATAACGTCTAGATTGCGCGAAATATCCGAAAAAAATTTCGGTTTATCGTCGTCGATTAAATGGCAGTTTTTTTCTACGAACGAGAGTTTTACCGGAGTGCTGCATGCAATCGCACGGTTAATTTACGTTCCGCTTGTTTTTCCACTCTTTTCTATTCCGAATATTGACCGATCCAGTATAAACAATACTCTATTTCTCTTTCTCTCTCTCTCTCTCTCTCTCCCCCTCCTTTCTGTCTTTCTCTCTCTTTCATGTCTTCTGTCTCCCGTTATTTCACCGCCCATCGGCGAAATGGAGGCACCACCGATTGTACCGCCCTGCTTTGATTTATTAACCGGCACGCAATTGTTCGCGAATCGCTTTAATAATTCAGCTGTTGATTAAACGGGCAAGGTTCATTTTTACGCGTGATTTATCCCACGCACTGCTTCTCTCGATATGTGTGTCCCTTGATATATGTATTTCTCCCTCTCGTTGAAAATGATTCCACAACGGCCATCGCCCGCTAATGCTCACATATCGCCAATCACGATTTAATATCATCACTACTACTCACCGAGACAACATTGTGCAAAACGCGAATACAACAGAATTCTGATTATCTCAACGCTGAACGTTTCGATCGAGCATTCGATTGTTTGTAAAAAATGTTGTTTAGTAAAGAAATCTTTTACATGCAGAATTTTAATTCGTACCGAGAGAATCCATGTATTATTAATTATATTAAAATTTATTGAAACAAAAAAAAAAGGGAGAAATAATGAACATTACGAAAAAGAATATTTTTATATATCGACATCATTGTATGATAAAATTAATTTTCTTCCGTATATAGACGTCTTTCTTCAAATATTTTTTTTGTCTTTAAAATTTTTAAAGAAATAACAAAAATTAAAGAAACAATTTGTAAACTGTCTTCTTTCAGTAAAATTCTTTGTTCCATTTTATTAACAGAATATATCACTTAATAATTAATAATATAAAAGATAATATTTAAAAAATTATATATTATTATTTAATAAATATAAAAAATGAAATTAAAAAAAAACACAATTATACAATTATCACTTTGTCTCAACGAATTTGACTATCAAATTTTCAATATATCAGCTACACAATTCAAAGAGAAATAAAAATTCACCGCACATGAGACTCAAATATCAATTCCACGTGCCAAGTATCGCGTTTATACGACACGCGCAACATTTTATTTAATATATTATCAAATGATACGGCGTGTCATCAAGTATTGCGATATTGTTAAATTAATAATCGTACAATCATGTTTATTTCGTATTTCATTATTATAATAATGTGTCATGTTAAACCGCTGTTGCAGTTTATTTTAGTAGTCACAATACGTCGTATTTATACAAATAAACAAAATTTATATCATTTCGAATGAATTTGTTGATTGTCCCTCCACGAAAGAGGCAAGAAACGCGATCGAGACGCACAACGTCGATGGGTAAGCTCGGTGTGATTAAAAAAGATTGAAAAAAAAACCAACGATAGAGATGTAAAAATAAGCGCATGACTGGGAGATAAAATATATACTCACCACTTTAAGTTTTGCCTGTATTTCCCGAAGTTTTCTTCTCGCGAGAACCTGTATGTGCGAGGATACTTGTTTTCGCGTTCTCGTCTTACCGGTCCTCAATTTGATATAACGAGCGATCAGCTCGTTGCGACCTGCAACCAGCGAATTATATGCATACAGATCAGTATTATTTATCAATAAACCGTAAATATCGTTCATAAAAGAATAAATCACGTAACCAAATATACAATCAGACGCATTTAGGTCAAGAGTAATATTCATCCTATTAATAATTTAATTATGATTCATCAAATATTAATTCAAGATAAATGTACCTTCATACATATATTTATATTTCAGATATTGCTTTAAAGGTTGAAATAAATGAACTCGAAATATTTAATAAAATCATTCTTCCTATGTTATTAATGGCAATTAAAGACTTGTAGAATTAAGTGAGACTTTGCAGAACGCGATTTCTTCAAACTTTAAGCTCGTTTTTCTTTCGCTTCTCATTCTTCCAGGTAGTTTCAAGAAAAATCTGGACAACACTTCGTATAAATTCTGATTTCCATGTCGAGAATAGAAACAAACAATTGCGATATCCGCAGAAGCGTCAGAATCAGTCCTGGGAAATTGAAAGTTCCATGATGAAGATTGCATTCTCGCGAGCCTCGAATACGAGAATTCCTTCTAGAATTGACGAGAAGCAGACCGGACGGATTCAAACAAACCCTCGAGCAAACCGCTCGAAATAGGCTTTGAGAGCTGCCTCGCAGAAGCGGCAGATAAAATGCGCTTTACGATAGAGCTAAACCGTCGACGTATTTAATTCAAGCGATTGCATTTTAAACTAACTTGAGGGACGCGCAATTTATCTTGTCTTTATTAGGTCTTATCCATGATCTTTCAACGATTTTATTATCATATTTAAAAAAATATAATATCGATATTTCATGATTGTTAGCATACATTACACTCAGTCAATATAATTTACCAATCAGATAATTCAAAATTATTACTCTGTGATCGAAGTAATTTATGTGCACACACTAATATCTTACTTGAGTCTTTTATTTACAATATATTTACAACAATGTCTCTTTAACTTTTCGCAAAATATTTATATATAATAATAAAAAAGATGATGATTTAAGAAAAATATAAAATCTCAAATCAGAAACAAATCTACATAAACGCTTATATAAATATTGATTTTTATAATTTTGTTCACAGTGATTTAAAAATGACTTTTTAAATAACTGAACAAAATTAAAAGTAAGTGTACAGTGTGAATATTTAAACAATAATTAACCTACATACACAATTTCACCACTGTGGCAGATAATGCAGATTATCTCGATATCATGAATGGCGCTAATTGCCGAACGATTTACTGTAATCGCGCAAAAAAGCGCAATCTCGGTGTCGCGCGCGCGGAAACGATTTTCGCGCAAAACTCGTGGCTAAATTTAGCGGGTGATAAAGTGCACTCGTCATAAATTCTAATTAACGCGGGAGCGCACGTGGAAGCGAGTACGGCGGTCTGAAGCGTCGTTTGGCGACTCAATCCAGCGGATATCCACGCGAAATTACGCGGACGCGTAACGCGCGACTCGGGTTGATAACGAGCATAATAAATCGTAATGAGCCGAAGCGGGCGGGAAGTGAAACGGGAAAGAGGCGGGCGAAACGTCCCGTGAGACGAAACGAGAAAGAGAGCGGAATGCTTTCACTCGATTCGCGCAGTTACACGTGAATATAAACCGCTCGAAACTGCCGATAACGAGAGACGACCGATTTCGAAACGGTGAAAAGAACCGAGAATCGATTCGAATGCACGGGGACGTATTCAGGTTTCATCGCGTACGATGAAAATCCAACGGCCTCCGGATTTAACAACACGAATATTCCATTTGCGCGCTCCATTCCGGAGTTTTTTTTTTTTTTTTTTTTTTATACAACAATGTACCGCGTGCATACATCGTGCATAAAGTAAAATCGGAGAAAGAGGGAAAGAGAGAGATGAGCGGGAGTGGAATGTTTTTGTTTTTCTGTTGATCGGAAGCAATGAAAAATATAGCATCAAACTGCGGCGATGAAAATCTCAATGTAGAATATGAAGAATAATTTCGAAATGTGCGACTATCGTTAGCGTGGAGCGTTGATGTTAAAAGTATGAGGGAAAAGAAAAAGAGATGCAGATTTTTCAATGAAATACATTATCAAATATTTTGACGAATTATTGTATCTACATTGATTTTAATTTTCTATGTATACTTGTTTGAAAAAGCAGCATCAAAGAATTGTTCGTGCGGTCAATTTATCGCTTTCTAAATTTACAACAGCTCGAATTCCGATAATTTTACATTTTTACGTGCACTCGTGAAAATATTATTAAATATTACATTGTCGAAATTATTTAATCTTCTAGTTATTTTCATAAAATATACAACGTTTTAAAGCAGAATCCTATCCAACAAACAAAAGCCGGAAAAACTCTCTTCTTCCAAGTCGTTCTTCTCGGACCGGAGTTCGCAGCCGTAGAGAGAATTATTTACGTTATTATGTTAACCGCTACCACGCTACGCATTGAACACTTCATTGAATGGTCAATATGTGATGACAAATGCAACGTAACCGTTCGACAAAACAAAGGAGTTGCCGTTGTGGTCGAGCGCGGGGGAGTTCTTCGATGAATTGATTTCCGGCCGATTGGACCGTGTAAACGGCGTTTCTACGCGCCACCTTATCGCCGCTTAGATTTCACAGCCGTTAAGGTTTTACGATTACCGGTGACCGTAAAACCGGCGCCAGACGGCATCAAACGTGTCGTAATTGAAATAACATTTAACCGGTACGGTAAGCAGAATCACGCCGGAGTACTTCGATATCAATGGATAAACGCGTGACGAGAGCGAACGTCTAGAATTCTAACAACAGCGTGGGAAGTTGTGACTTTGATATCGCAATCGCAACCGATTTGAATTCTGTTTTCGTAGGATACGTGTTCGATTAACAATCGCACGTTTTACATTTATCTATTTTGTACGTCGAGTTGTAAAAGTTTGAAATTACATATTAATTACGCAGATATTGAGAGAATGAATATTTGCATCATTTCAGAGGGGGGGGGGGGGATTACAGGAATGTTAAATCAAATATTTCTCTTTTAAATGCGCACGCTGCTGACACGGAATTAATTGCAGATTCATATTGACTATCAAAGCACTTTGGCGGGGAGTGAAGAGGGATGAAAATCGCAACGTCCTGGCACGACGCGACACAACCGCCCACCGTTCTTGCCGTAGGGCAAATAAATTATTTCCCCGATAAATCTCCAAGTTTCGCGGAAAGTTTCGGAGAGAGATTACCGTCTTGCTTCCTACGGAAAGACTCGATTAAGAGTCGGTAGTGGCGAACACGGCTCGCTAAATGATTCATCGTTACTCGAGCGACGCAATATGTCGAGGATAAACACGAACGTCGAGAAGACGAAATGAAACGACAACGCCGAATCTCCATCCGCCACTCTTTTTTGCATTGCAAATCGCAACTCATAAATTACGGACATTCGTCTTCGTCTCGGACTCTACAAATTGTGCAGACAAATATTGTTGCCGCTCAAGAAATTCGCTCAAGGATGCAGACGTTGTTTGTAATATAAATGTGCAATCAATGTCCTCTTGCGGTGCTGACGAGTCGATCGTGACCGTAATGATTCCTACAAAAGCTAAAAATACAGAATACACAGACTATGGTGAAATACATTTTCCAGTTCAATATAACAAACCTTGTAACAAACAAACAGCGAGTGCACCATTTTTATCGCACTGACAGATATCATTCAAATTACTAATAACAGAGACCCATAATAAAAAAAATTACTCTGTGCTGAGGTGGAGACCCAGCTATTCTTATGTATTTTGAGTCGCTGAATACGAATCTGGCATCAAAATAGGACCATCCTGGGCAAATTTTCAATCTAGAGCGAAAAAATGGGTCAAAAATGAGAAAAATGGGTCGTTTTTTCGCTCTAGATTGAAAATTTGTCCTGGATGGTCCTACTTTTTACGTCAGATTCGTATTCAACGACTCAAAATACATAAGAATAGCTAGATCTCCATCCCAGCACAAGGTACTTTTTTTGTGGGTCTATGATAATTGATTGACCATCCTACGAAGAATTATAAATTGAAAAAAAAAAATTAACGAGATTTCCCTTTAGATGTAAAATAAAAATAATTCATATACAAACGTAAATGCATTTTAATTAAATAAATTTTGTAATATTTTATGAGTCAAAAATACGTGATGGATACTTCATGTTTCTATCCTTTCTCGCATGCAGAAGTTATGAGAGGAATACACAGTATTAGGTGGGCAAAAGAATTCGGGCAACGTCTCGCGGACGCGTCCCCAAATTTGTGCTTTCTCAGTTACGGAAATATGAAATCCGCTCGCTTCCGCTGCGAATCTTCCACAGGAAGTTGCGAGATCGCGGCGGAGGATCGTGACGACGAGGATCTACGAGAGTATGCTACCTCCGTCGGATAGTAACGTAAGAGGGAGGAGAGATGCAAGAGTCTGTAGTAGGGGGTACGAGACGAGAGGGGGCGGAAGGGAAGGGGGATAGGGGGGGGAGAGGTGGTACGGAGAAGCTGAAGCATCGGGAGGAAAATATTCGAGATTCCAGGGGAACCGCGTGATGACTCAATTTCGCAAAGACCGTTAAATGGCCCGCTATGAACCATGCGCCACCGTCGGCCGCGTTCCTTCTCTGTTTTTGAAGGCCGAACATTCTTCGTAGGGGGTCGATTATGCCGGCTTAGGCATCTCCATAGAACGCCACAGACTACAAAGAAGAGACTCGGTTTATTTGACTTTTCCTACCTCGCGCCAGATCGATGGTACTTACGAATCGTTGTGTCAACGACTTTGGTTACATTTTGCCCTTTCGACCTTTTACTCGATGCTTTTGCTCCAATCCGTTCATCTCCTTATCTTCTCAGTAACACATATAAAATGACCTATGCTAAGATACGTGATAATTGAATATTAATAACAGAATGGTCAATATATTGTTATACGAGATCAGAAATACCTATGTTCTTTAAAACAGAGATTAAAGATTTTTTTATGTGTAAAGATTTGACGAACTGATAAAAAATAGATGTTAATCGATAGGAAAATTTTATCGTTTTTTTTAATCTCAAAAGAAGTTGCACTTTAATTTTGATTTGATATTTTCACATGCTAGTGCGATTTTAATAATGTTCTTTTGCGCATCCTAACATCGATAATTGAGTGTTCCCTTTTTGATCGCTTGCTATTAGCTGATACAATGTCTTTTTCGGCTACCTGTGCAAGCTTAGAAGCAATTTATTACCGAAGAAGGTACCCTTTTTTCACAAAGAGCGTCGAATGACGAGAGTAGAAAAGGGGAACACGTAAGAGCCTTGCCCCAGGCACTTCAAGCCGAAGCGAAGATCGATCATTGCCCGAGCATGTAGATGAGATCGAGATCAGCGATCGACACCGGATGTACATGGTGAGTAGGATAAGAGCAGCCAAAAGAGAAAGAAAGAGAAGATACGGAGAAAGAGAGAGAGAGAGAAAGAGGGGAGAGAAGAATAGAGAGATAGAGAGAGGAAAAGAGACTGCTAGATGCGCGACGCGACGAGCAATCAACGTAAATCACTTGGCTGATGCTCAATTTAACAAGAAGGGCCATTATGATCGCGAACTCGAAGTAACGAGCACGAGGAGAGATCTTTCTCTCTCACTTGTTTATTTATAGCAAAGTGTGTGAACTACCAACGATCCCGAGTAAGAAGATACAGTTTGTTGCATACGCGTAACTCTATTTTAACCCCAAAGCGTTATTACAGCCTGATTGGAAATGACAGCGAGGAAGCTTACATAGAAGAAATATGTCCCATTATAAGCTCGTTAGCGAAACGCGAAGCAACGTGTGGCTTCCCGGAAAGACATTCAGCGACAAATATTTAGTAAAATATCTGTTTACATACATAGACAATTTTAGACAATATCCTATAAATCGTAGCAAGTAGCTGCTTATGATTAGTTGTCTTATGAACTTTCTGTTCAAGTTTTTAACGTAGTGATTATACAAATTATTCAGCTATACAGCTTATTTTTTCTTATTCCCAAATTATCGATGTATAAGAATTGATCTTGTATGTTTACAAGATGAATTATTGATAATTATGTAATTATTTGTCAATTTAAGTCGCTAATTATTATATCGTATTAACTTGCATTTTTCGCTAACTGAAGAAATGATTTTTTGAAATCATGATAGCACATTAAATATATCGTATAAATATATTATTCCGAAAATGATGTAGTTCTAAATACCATCATTGTGCATTCAGAGTTCATTAATTATTAGATTTAATGATCACCATTAAACATCATAGCTTGATATAAATCTCCAACCGTTAGATTCGTATCCGCTTTCGCAAAGACTGTTAAATGGCGTACTCAATTATCGATGTTAAGATGCGTAAAAGAACATTATTAAAATCGCATTAACATGTGAAAATATCAAATTAAAAGTACTTTTTTTTTTAAATTAAAAAAAGAATAAAACTTTGCTATTGATTAATATCTACTTTGTATCAGTTCGTCAAATCTTTACGTATAAAAAAATTTTAAACTTGTTTTAAAGAACATGCCGAGTTATTATCGATTGTAAATAGCGGAGAAGTGCGTAATCACGCGTGGGATCCTTTCATGAAATTATATATAGAGACGCAAGAGAACATGTTAATTATATCCGAAGAAAAATATTAACACATTAAGAATTTTTGGTAATTATTCACTACCTCATTTATTAATCATTTATCTCTCATTTGCATAAATCGTTAAATTATTGTACAATTCTAAGGTTTCGATTTATAAAAATGACACTTCCCGATTCATATAAATTTTCCACTATCAAATAATTACATCTTTGATTACGTATAGATCTCTAATTAAGTACCGTTACGTCATAAATAATATAATTGCAGATATTGTTCATATTAAAATTGGCCTATAAATAAATATAATTCAACTGAGAACTCTCTATCAATACTTTTTATTAATTTATGACTTTTTTTATCACCAGGTTGTTGCCTCAATTATGTTCTTCTATTAGCATAATTATTAGCTGATTTTGTGAAAAAGATCGTATCTCCTCGAGCGTTTTTCCAAGATCCACCATCGTCGTCTGAACAGTTCATTTCAATATCATTGATATCTACGTTATGGAGTAGAGCTGCGAATTGTGCAGCTAGTACGAGCTGCAATAACGGAGGGTACTCACTCGAACGACCTTGGTGCTCGGTTGACGTCGTCGAGAGGGATCGCTTTTGACATGTCGAGGGCCCGAGAGGCTCACCAGTGGTCCTCGGGGTATCCTGGACTTTACCACGAAGCACCGTTGCTAATCGATGGTTCACAAACAGTACGCCTCGTGCCGGTCCTTCAACTGGCGAAGTGCGTTTAAGCTCGTTTGGTCAATTAGCGATTACTGAACACACCGTGGCCTACCTCTACGGGTAAGCACATGAAAAGGGCTCCTTAAACTCCGTTCACGCCAGCTCAACCGTCAAAAATACTTTTGATCCGGAAAATTCTGTGCTCTTAATTTTCTCTGACTCTTTCAAGAAGAATAAAAAAAAAAAATAAATGCTTCTATAAGCAAAACAATTCCATCAATTAAATTATTTATGTCTTAAGTATGCCGTAGTTTAAAAAACATGGAAAAAAATTGATTGTAAATGTTTTATGGGAATAGTTTTGAGGAAATATATAAACTATCAAACAAAATAACAATATAAATAAGAATATTGTATTTAATAGAAAAAAATCCAATACTCTAGCAGTTGTAAAGAGATTTATTCTGTTCAATAACGTAAATATCGCAATTCCAAAATTCAATTTGAGATTTTTTTTTTCCTTTTCGATAAAGAAAGATAAAAAAAAAATATGATAAAGCTTCTCGTAACATTCGTGAAAGCAGTGAAGGAAGTCGTCAAGTATCTGATCGCGCAAGGAACGAGAAAGCAGAGATACTCCCGCGTGGCCTCAAAAGGCACCCCAAAAAGCTATATGGGCGTATATACTTTCGAAGCAAGGATGCGGGGAGAAGCCGGAGGAGTTGAGAAGTCGATAAGTGTCCTTGCGCCAGAAGGAGGATTCTCTCGCATCTTGACACGGTGACCCCCACCCTGAAGACCTCGACAAACCCCTCTGCTACTACTACAACTACGGGCAAACCCCGCAACCTAGTCCGTTCTTCTTCTTATCATCCCTAGGCGCCATTCCATCCATCTTCCTTTCTTTCCATTTTCTTCGGTGCTACAGCACCACTACCATCCTCAACATTGCCACCGACACACACTAAGAGAGCGAGAGCGTGCGTGAGTGAGTGAGTGAGTTAGAGAGAGAGAGAGACCATTCGCCGGCATGGCACCACCATACCAGGATCCGTCGACAACCCGCCTTCCTCCCCTACGACCCGTATACTCGCTCCCTTTCCGGGACCCGTACCATTCCCAGCTCCCCGCGCCGACCCTCACCCCCGACTCCACCTCATGCTCTGTTCACTAATTGCACATTCTTCGCATAGTTTCGCCACCCCGTCCCCTCGCCGACCCCCTCCTCGAGGGAGGAGAGAGGTCGAAACGGGGGTATAGCAAGCTCTCGACACACAACTACCGCTTCTCTCTCTCTCTCTCTCTCTCTCTCGCTTTCTCGCTCTCTCTATCTCGTCGGTGCCTTTTCTCCCTTCCACGATCTTCCGTCTTCTTCCCTCTTCGTCAACTCACATGTACCTTGTACTACATACCCCTGCGCACATCCTTGTCGAGCGGTTTCACCTTGCAACCCTCTCGCACCCTGCTGCTTCCATCCTTCGCACGAGCATCTCTCTTTCTGTCTTCGTATTCCGCTAACTCAGTAAGTCTTTTCTCTCTCTTTCTCTTTCTCTTTCTCTCTTGCGCACGCGCATGTCGTGTGCGTGCTCACGAGAGGAACACGAACGAATAGATACGTGCAAGTAGGCGTGATTTTCTTCAGGATTCGCGAGGTCGGATTTTACAACGCTTCGATGGAAACTCCACAGTTAGTTTCGTGCGTCTCACATCAATATTAAATTGACACAGATACGCATCATATATATATAATAAACGCACTTGTGCTTTAAAACGTGTTGTTTAAAAGCCATGCGAGATGCAAATCTTTATTGCACTTGTTCAATAAACTTTTACATGCGAGAAAAATGAAAAAGTCGGAAATGTGTTTCAAGGATAAAAATAATATTTTAAACAAAAGTATTGTATTATTTAAAAACAATCTTTAGTTATTTCTAACTTTGTATTTTCTTCAATAAACCGGCTGTTTAACTAAATTTCAATTGTGTATAAAGAACTGTAAAATTAAGATGAATATTTAATCCAATTATCATTTTATAAATTGCATCTCACGAAATTTATTCATAAATTTAAAAAGCTAGTATATTGTTTCTCTTCAATAAAAGTACCATCATAAGATTCTGCGACATATATTAAAATTTAATCTTAATATAAATTCTCTCATAAATCTCACTTTTCTCTTTGTAATCCAAGGATCTTACCTGCGTATATTTCTCAGATTATTTATCGGAATATATGTATCAAATACTGATCTATCATCACATTTTATATATATATAAATCTATTCTCGTATCACGATTCTGAAAACGACGGATGATTTATTGAATGCGAATCTTCTTTTCATCTTTCGCTTGAAACTTTGAAGCTTAACAGTCGGAAAGTCTAACAGCGTGTAAAAAATGTACACACGACTTGCGAACATGTCGTTCTTCAAATCGGCGGACTTTACTGGCAGAAAATTTATTTCCCGTTCACCGCTTCAAGTTATCTGGCCGCCCTTGGCTCTTCACTATCCTTCATTCAATTTCTTATCGTTCGCAGAATGACAAAATCGCACTCAGCTTCCGTACTTAAGAAAAAAGTAAGAGTTGCTTAAGCATTATTTCTTGTTGCTTGGAAGAAAAAAAAGGATGAAGATAATTTTTGCGATGCCGAGTAAAAATTATAGTGACATTTATTGCCAATATTCGAAGTTTTCCATTTTCTAATTTTGTATTTCGATTTCGAGAATAAATTAATTTGCATAGATAACCAGATAAAACACTCCTAATTAAAAAAAATAAACATTCTAAATTTTATTTCACAATCTTTACAATAAATAACTTTTCTTTTTATTTACATAAAATAATAACAATTACGAACTATATATTTATAATATTCATTTACTGGATCATATTTTTGAATTTTTAAATACCATAAAATATCAAACCGATTATAGTTGTTCTTTTTCATTTAAACTCATCGTTTAACAATAGCCAAATAATTTTTATACAGTAAGAATTATAAATAGTACAATAAATGCAGATCTGCGAACGAACATGTTGTTCGACAAATTATATCGCTAAAAATTGATGACAATTATAAGAAAAAACGGTAGAAATTCACTTATAAGATGTAGAAACACTTAAAGCTTTAAATATGCATACGTTTTGCATATAATCGGTCGAAACTTTATTGTCAAATCGTATATCTTATTTTACGCGAAGGTTACACACTGTAGAAAGTTATCGCATAAAGTACATCTTAAAGAGCAACGCAACATGACGGAATCGCATTCGCTAAATCCCATTTGCTGCTCCTACGCAACGAAAACGAAGAATCGAATCGCGCCACCGTTCCTTTCTCTTTACGATGCCACCATAGCATCGCGCCGTTGTTTTCGTGCACAATTTTCGTGATATACAGGCGGACGATTTTATCCCACCACGGTACTTCTGCGGATACGATGCAGAATACGCCCCGGCTTACACATATCGGGTGTCTCCGAAAAGAGATTGAAATCTCTCACTAGTTTAACATAAATTTGTAAAAATTAAAATCTCAGATCTGCTGTGCCAGAATTATGTCACAATTTTTAATACTTTAGTTCCAAGTATCTCCATAATCAATAATCAAATAAAATATTTAACAAAGATGAAAAATACATTTTTCGGATCGATAAAAACTTTGATGCTATTCGATCTTAACGTGAATAACTTTAAAAAGTTTATAAGAAAAAAATCTCTCAAACAATCACAGCCAAGTGTAACTGATTTCTAGCACGCCCGGTGCGTAAGGCCACCAGAAGGCAACTCGCTCGTTTCCAAAACCTGCATATCGGTGCAAACGGTCCTGCAAGGCGTGCTCGTAAAAGGCGCTCGTAAAATGGAAAGGGATTAAAGCACCACCCAGGTTTCCCTACACACGAAAAGTGGGTGGCGGCGTGCGCGCGCGAAGGGATGGGCGAACGTGAACACCGAGGAGTATATATCCCCGGATTTACGAGGACGATAAACGGGATTATACGCCTTCCGTAAACCTTGAAACGATCTTTCGAGTGAGCGCATAGTTTGCGTAAGGGCGATGTTTCCCTCTGTGTCCTCACCGTAACTCCCTTAGACTATCCTTCGCGAGACTGTACTTCGCCTTTCTGTCTCACTCACGATTGTCCGCTCATACTCTATCCGTTTCGTTCACTTCGCACCGTTTTTCCCGTTTACCATTACCGCGCTCGTTGTCGCTCCATTACGACGTTGCGGTGGTGCCACAGAATCCTCGCAACTTTATCGTCGTGTGTTCTATTTTCGTAGTTTTTGTCCAACTGTAGGAACTACAGCTGCTTTCATCTTATTAAAAAACAAAAATATATATTTTGGAACCTAATGAACAAAGCCCCCGTAAATAAAAGCATCACAATAGCGATTGAAATATAGAAGAGAAAATACAATTATTGATTATCAATAAGCAGTCATTTTTTAAATCAAAAACAGTGAATACGTACGCTTAACCGAGTTATATTAATTACACATTTTGAATAAAAATTTATAAATGAGTAACATATATTTTATTTTTATTCTTTCGCATTATATTAGCATAAAAAAGTGCAAAATCATGATTCAAGTGGAAGTTAAAGTTGAGACATTTAAAATTATGGAAAAATGTAATTATCAGTGGAAAATTTTGCGGAGCACCTAAAAAATGTTCGTGGAACACCGCCATTCCGCGGAAAGCTAATTGCACTAGTTGCATGATCTTTTTATCTTATTAATATTCTTTTCTTTGTTTTTAAAACATTTTACACTTCCAACGTTTCCCACGCTTTTGTTATAATCGGTTAAAGTTGTTATCATTGGTCACAGTGCCACTTCCTATCCGCATTTTTATTCAATGAGCGAATTTATACTGTACTATGCATCATTTTTGCTTTCCGTTGACTGTCCTCCGATATTTTACGTTACATCATAATGTGTTACGTGTGTTTTATGTATGCGTTTTAAAAAATCACGGAAGTTACCTTTGTTCCACGATTTTTAAGCTAATTACTACGTTACTCGCTCGTCGGACACGTTTAGTAATTTTTACACTGTCTCGTGGACCGTTTCATCTTTTCCTGTTTTCTCTCATCTCTCTCTTTTTTTTTTCTTTGTTTCCGCGTTGTTTCTCTCGTTCCGTCTCGCCACTACTACGTTGCGCTAATATTATAAAATTGTCGCGACTTTATTATACTACAATGTTGCAGTTTTATTTTCTCGCTCCCTTCGTTATCCTCAATCTACATGCTTTCAAATATTCTCGCGTTTCTTCCTATTCTACCGTCTTGTTTCATCTTCATGCCGCATCGCGCTGAGATGTTGCAAAATTGTGTAATTTTATTGCCAACCGTGACTTCCATTTTCCACCGTGTCTTCCGTGTTTTATTAACTTTCCCGCTTTTCTCGATCGCGCCTTTCCGGTACTTTTCTTACACCGACCATTTTATTATCGTGTTACTCTGTAATATCTAATAATTATGCAATCTTGTTACATCATTCCTTTGAATCTCTGTACCTGATGTTGAACGTTTCTTCTTCCCTAATACTTCGTTCAACCACCCACACAACGGAATCGCCTTTCTTATTCTACATTTTTGTAAATTTCTCATGTTAGTATTATTACTACATTATACATTAGAGAATTTTTTTCCTTGACTATTAAGCCGATTACTGCATTAGCCGTCCGTTGGGACACGGTTGTCCATTTTTACATTGTCTTTTAGGTAAAGACCGGCGAGGGGCGAGAGAGCCCAGCAAAATGCCCGCGCAATCTGAATTATTAAGCGGCGGAGGCGGAAGAAGAGAATATAGCAATAATCTCGAAGAAGCAAAGAGGAAAAAAAGGCGATCGCTTCGGCTTGGCTTGAAGGCCTTTTTCCACGCCATCCTTTCCTATTTCTAAAAGCGCGGACGGGATAAAGAGAGCGCCTCCCGCGAATTAATATTCATTACATCGCGCAACGGCAAAGCACCCTCGTCCTGTACAAATATGAAACGACGTACTTGCGCTAATTAAAATACTTGGCTGCTTTCTTGGGCGGAGAGTTTGGCGACCGACCGCCTTCGTCCTTGGTCTTTCGCTCGTATCTTTCGCATATAACTGGAAGAAGGGACGGTTCCCGTGCGAAATTAATGGCGCGCAACGGGCGGCGCGGGTGTTTACATCATCGACGCCTTTGAGGCATTTTAATATCGGGCAAATCAAGTTTATACAGGATATTTCGAGAAGAACGGGCGCTGCCATTGTACTCTCGGTAATTCACTTTAATAAAGATTCCGGATTCAATTCAAAATCTTTTCTGACATATATCATATTAATTGCGGAAACAATCCTCCCTATATTTTTTCATCACTTGAATAGTTCATTTCGAAATGGGACAATATACAAACAGAAATAATTCCCTCTGCGAGAAGTTTCAAGAGAGATTCGAAAATGCAATCTTGATTCATTTTTGAAATAATTCATTCGATTGACACGCGCCTAAACCAAAAAAAAAAAAAAAACTCCGCGGCGCAGGAGAGCAAATTTTGCCCCGGGCGATTCTTTTACGTTTTCGTGGGACAGGTGACGTCCCATCGCCCCGCGAGGTTCGCAAAACACCAAGGCGCCGTCTACGGCGTCGACGGTCGGCGAAATGCCAGGCAGGCACGGGGAAACGCGAATGTCGGTTCGCTCGCCTGCTTCCACCGTCGTCGGGGAGCTATTATACGCTCGAGTTTAATTAAACTCCGCGAGATGTCAAAGGACTCGGCCATGCCCGGCAAGACGGACAATGCGGACGCAGATTATTACATCCCTCGCCGACCTATCCACTCCAGTACTCGCGTCTGCGTTCACGCTGGACTTCCAACGTGTGCATGTATGCGGTGTGTACGCGACACGCTTGATCGTATCTGTGTACGAACATGCATGTAATTTCTCCCGCGGTTACGTGTATACGTTATGTACGTACGCGTTGTCGCAGCAGTTAGAAACTTGCGTGAATATTTTGCACCTCGTCTCTATGTTTACGCTCTCATCTCCATGTTAGCTGTTCAAGTATTTTATCTATTGTTAATGTGCGAAAGCAACGTAATACGTGTCACTATACTTTACAAGTAATTCAAATGAATATAATCCAATAAATGAAAGATAACTACGTAGTATCGTGTAACTTGGAAAATTTAGACTGCAACGTCTTTGAATAACTATCTCTTTTTTGCTTATCGTATAAAATTCAGTTTATGTGCAGATTTTTTTTTTTTTTTAAATGCAAATGATATTCGTTAATTTGTATTCCATAAATATTTTCATAAAAAAATATTGGAAAGTATCCCGTCTATCGGAAAAGATTTTGAGAAACATTGCGTTATCCTGTATCCGATATATTTGTGCCTGACTGACGCGTCTTCGATAGAGAAAGTTTGATCTCTCGGTGACTCGTCTTATTCGTCGTCGGAGCGGAGGAGAGTCCGCAGTGTCGTGTCAATGCCCATAATTTCACGCTCCGACGGCCGCTCGGTATCGGATTATTGGATCGGATATCGAGGAAGGAAGAAGAAGCTTCGCAATCGCTGCTGCCGCGGCTACGAAAGGAGCGAAATGGATGTCCTTAGGAGAAAGAAGCCCCCTTGGGGGACCGAGCTGGCTATGTCGATCGCTTCGGAAAGCATGAAAGAGCATCGAAATTGCGCTTCCGTATCTCGTTAACGCGCTCCGGGACTCGCCACGCGAAATTATCCGCTTGACGTTTTTTATTCCGTAATCGACACCGACTCCGGCAGCGTCGAAAGTTATCTTTTTATCAGATTACTGCATGCGTAAAAAAGTTCTTTTTAATCAAATCGTTCTATTTGCGAAATTTATTGCCTTATGAAATCATAAATTTGAGTTTATACGCTATACTTGGAAGATAATTGGTAACGTATACTTGCTAAATATTAGACTTGACTAAAACTTGCTGATCTAAATAATAAATTTGTTTTGAATTATTGTATTTCATTTTTTAGTACTCTCGATCTTGTGATATCTTTTATGCATTTTAGCATTATTTAATTTTCAGATGAAAACAATTACTTAACAAAAAATACAGAGTGAAAAAAGCAAGGGTGATTTTATATTATTTAATGTATATATTGTGACAACTATTCAGCATTACTTTCATTACATCCTGGGATTTTAGTTAATAAAATTCTACAGCCGCTTTTCATATCAATTTACGAACGAAATATTCGATATATGTAATATCGAATAATCGATGAATGTAATAAATAAATGCTTGAAAGCTCTATTTAATTTAACTATGTTCCATGATTTCAAAGTTCGATAACTTGAAAACAGGCAAATGAATATTTTATGCACATTTTATATATTAGGTGTTGGAATTAATTCGTAGCGTTTTACAAGTGATGGGAAGTACTTTCATTAATGTATTTTTTAATGCTCATGTGAAATAAATAACATTCTTTCATTAAAAAACGCTACGAATTAATTCCAACACCTAATAATATTTTTATATATTACGTTTCTTCGTGACACTCGGAGTGTTTTATTTTGTGCGAGATAATCTTTGATAATCTTTATGAGCTAATTTTAAATGGATTATATTCTAACAGACTTTTTTTTAAATCCAAGCTACAACAAACAAGAAAACATTATGTGATCTTCAATGAAATTTTTTTTGCCGAGGAATAGTTGCAACTCTGTATTAATTAAAAGAATCCATCCATGACGAAAGTTGTACTACTTTTGACGTAACCCGTGAATCTCGACGTTCATCGAGATTGCCGAGTCATCGCGGTGACGAAAGGCGACGGTTCCAGAATTGCTGGGGAAAGCGTCGGAAACGCCTGAGACACCCTCCTTCCGCCGGTCAATAACTGGACACTACCTCCTCCTCCACCCTCTACATCCATGGCTGGTGTTCACACACACACATACATAACTATCCACTATATCCTTCCACTACCTTCTTGAGCATTTGCACCGATATATGGGATCCTGTCGCGTCACAAGAAAATTACAGCACATCCAAGGATCGCGATATTTACTCTTTTTTTTTCTCAGAAATAAATAGATTAGAGCGAAAAAATTCTGTCCCAAATATTAAAATTTTTAGCACACTACTCCGTCTTCTTTACTCAATTATTAATCTTTTCAAATTAAATAACTAATATTTTATTTTACGTACACGAAGAAGCGCTTGATATATCAGGGATAACCGCTTTAATCGTCTCGTTATACATGGCGATGCACTCTATACACAACAGTAAGCCTTCCCTAATCTCTAGAAGCTTTTGGAAGCGAAACTATCTAAATATGTTTCGAAAATACGATTTTGTCTAACCTGTTCTCAAATAGATGCATATTTCGTATAAAGCAGCTCGGGAATATCAGAGAGCGGAAAAGGAGAGAGCGCGTTAAAGAACTTCACCCAAAAAAGAAGATCATATCACAGTAGTTTGAAACGAAAACGATCAATATTGCTCAGTGTCACCAAGAAGTAAGAAACATTGCACGAACAAATGTAAATCATTTATCTTCGCGTTACATATAGAATTATGTTTCTTGTCTCCGTTCAGAAGTATACATATAGCTTATTAAATTAACACTCGGATAAAAATTTAATAACAATTTGAACAAGAACCAATTTTAACACAAATACAAAATGTTTTTGTTACGTACAATGTACACAAGGTAAAATTCATAAGCATGATTCTGGATAGAAAGAAAGATTAAATGTTTCTAATGAAGATTTTAAATGTTTCATTATCGAAATAATGGAATCATGGTATTTACGAACAAATGTGCCAATTATGTGCACGTCGTGCTTGGCATGGAAAATGATGGAGAACACTTTAAGCATCTGTTATAAACAAAAAAATACCCACCTGAAACTTTCAAATAAAATGACTATTTTATCGCTGTAATTGTGTCTATATTATTTCGACATATAGCATTTACATTCATAAGATCATTTATTGTTCTTTTTTATCCAGAAACACGAACACAAAATTTTAAAACATACACTTATAACTTACTCTGTATAGCAACTATGCTTACTACTATGCTTACTCTTCTATTGCATAAAATATATCAAGCAGGTGATCACATTACTAAAAATTTTATGAGACTATTACAAAAATGTTCGAGAAATAGATTCAAATCGGACGGAGAACGACATTTTCCATATTTCGCTCATTAAGTGAACTCCATGCTCTTGCATACAGAACATTATGACATAACGAATGCAAATTAACTAGCGAGGCTAGCGATCACGGTCGATCTACAATCGAGATTCACGGTGTCCATTATGGTGCGGTTACATGACGCGTTTTCCTGGCTGCGATGACGCCCGGCTCGATGACCCATAAACCAGAATATGACGGCGCACGTACATACATGGCCCCATAAGGCTCGGGGCGCAAGTACGTGATCGCAAGACTGGAGCATAACAGACGAGGACAGCACTCTACGTGTTATTAGCGATCAGATAAATGCCATGGCGTACCACTGTATCCTCGCACGTTTCTTGTATCATGGTCTGTAAGACGTCTCCTCTATTTCACATTAAATTCGCACGGAACATGCGGAAAATAATCCACGTATGTAACGCGTCGAGAAATTCTGATATCATGTCATGCGCGAAGAAGCGATGTATTAGGTCGGCAAGAAAGTAATTGCGTTTTTTTTAAAAGGCATCTATCAATAAAAACCGCAATTACTTTCTTACCAACCAATATAAATATATCTTGATAGAGTAAAGTTTCAGCTTTAAGAATCTCTTTTTTAAATAGCGATACGACAATTTTTAACGGAGTTAAAATGAGGAGCAATTAAAGTCAAAATGATACTTTTATTTCATCCGCGGTAATTCAGTAATCAAAAATAGGAATATTAAAAAAAAAACGATTTTATAGGAAAAGTATCAAACTTTCACGATAGATAGTCGAAAATTTTCTCAAATTTGTTTTGGGCACGTTACAAATACACAAAGTGAAAAGAAAATTTTCCGTTCTTTTTCAGCTCATAGTTTTTGATATGTAAAAATTATCAAATTCATATAAACTTAAAAAATGTTGTGAACTTTTAAAAGTAGAGATTTCAAGCTTTAAAATCCTTTTTTTAAATTTAAATTTTATTCATTATTGATGAAAATATTGCATATACAACTTTGAGCTAAAAAAAACGCAATTACTTTCTTGCCAACCCAATAGTAATTTCTAATCAGATTACAGCAATAGCGATGTTTACAATTGCCAAAAAGGATAACATCAAAGTACAAAGAGATCCCGGGAGAAAAAGCTTAGCCCATTTTTATATAGATCTTGAGCTCCTTGCATATATTATAATAACAAAATTTAGTTAAAGATTATTATTAGAGAATCAAAATGTTCCGTAGACAATCTTCTAAGCTGATGCTGACATAAAATTTTATTTTGACATAAAATATAAAATATGTTGTAAACTATTTATTTTTTTGTAGCTATAACTTAATTCTTTTATGCACAAAATGAAATTAATCAATTGTTACAAAAAACACACAGTTGTGTTTTTTGTAACTTTAAAACATTTTTTTATTTGTTAGTTATCTTCTTAACCCTCGGGCGGACTTTCGGTTTTTAATTTAATGCCAAATATGCGCGGTATATCTGAGATATGCGATCTTTTTAATGGATTAGATATTCAGTAGTCTGAATACCTAATCATTTCTTGATCGATCAGTATGCGATTTATTACTATACGCACGAAAAGTCCAAAATGGTTTTTTTCAGTGAAAAGAAAAATGATTCCAACTTACAAAGTAAAAAAAATTTATTAAATAATAAAGCTTCTCAATTATGATAAAATTACGGTAGATGCAGAATGTTCGTCCAATTTCGTGACGAATTAAAGGGACATTCGCCAATCAATTAATTCGCCGTCTACCTCTAGGTTATATACACATATATCTTTCTCTCTGATTTATAGATTTATCGTGTAAGTCACTTAAGCGATTGCGGGTAAAGACCAGGTGAATCTGCGTGTGGTCGATTTATCTGTTTAAATACGACCCGAAGCTATGCAGACTCACAGCTCGAGTTCAAGCGGCACGTTTTCATTCATTCGCTCTCTCATCCGTCCTGTTCTTCCTCGCGGGTATCGACGTAAAAGATATTTAGACGTAATTCAGAAAGATAGTTCATCGTATATATAAAACGGTACTGATTTATTTCGGTTGTGCAGTTTAATTCACTTCCTGTTAGTTTCCTCCATTCCTCTTTTCAACTGCTATTCTTGACGTACATTAATACGTTTTACCGACTGTAATAAAATGGACCTTTGACCTAATCATTCACAATTCGCTAATAAATACTCTCCATATTTGGCGGTACTAATATAATAGACACTTCGGTATCAAAATCACAATTTTAGACATACCTTAATGACGTAAATTGATATCTAAATTCCCGATTCCCAGCTGCAGTCAATAAATATTTATGATATTGATTCATATGAAAACATAATTTGTAATCAAGAAACCAATTTATTCTCCTTCCATTATTCATCGATTCGTATATATCTGGTATGGCTCGATTAGCACGGATGTAACGATATATCGATGGAAGCTGTTTCGCGCGAGTTTGTCCTGGTGGGTCCTGAGTTTGTCCGATAGATCGGAAAATCTATTCAAAAGCTCCTCGTAGCTGCTCGCGTAAGCGCCGATCGTGTAATATTACTTGGTAAACGCCAGCGGGCGGATGGATGCGAGAGAACCAAACAGGAGGGCGAAGGAAGGAGATGAAGAGTGGGAGGGAGGGAGGGAGGGAGGGAGCGAGGAAATTTGCAAGAAACTATATTTACGAAGCTCGTTCCGGAACATTGACCGACGGGGAGAGAAGTTACACCGATGGAAGCCGGTCGAAGGTGTTCCGGGAGACCGCAGCGGCAGTTTTTCTTTTCTGGTGTACAAGCAAGAACCTAAACGCTTCTCTAAACGTTCTCGCTCCTCGTTGTATGCATCGACAACGGACAGGAACGATGCTCAGCGCGATCCTTTTATTTCTACTGGTTTATTGGATGCCGTGGACGTAAGGACGAAGGACCTAGTCCTTCATGGGAAGGAACGATGCGGTTTCTTTCCGCTTGGACGAAGGAGCGGATAGAAGAAAGAAGAAAGAGAAAGAAAGGAAGCTCTTTTCCACCTTGAAACGGCCACAAAGAATATCGAGCCCTTCCGTTCTCTTCCTCTCCTCTTCCGACATCCGCGCACAGCTACGACACACAGGAAGTCTACTTTGACATTGTTCGTGGACTATCGACTGCGCTCACAAAAAGTTGCCGCTTTCACCGGCAAGTAGAGCCCGATATTTTTCCAAAGACTCGCTGGTACATGTATCACAACGATCTCATAAGTAATGCCCGACATTTTGTGAGGTGCGACAGGTTTATGAGGCGGAATTCAGTCTCCCGAACAGTTCCTCAGATGTTAGCGCGATGTTCCCATCAAGGGCAATTAACAGGTCCTCGTTAAATTTTATGGGGCGGCCCAAACGTGTTTTATTGATCAAATAATAATTATCAAACCCTATTCTCTGTTTTTCAGATCTTAGTCGATATTGTCCCTTCATTCGTCGAATTTCTGCGAACACATTCTATGCAATTATTTTAGTTTCGTTGTAATTTCTTTTTCATTTGTACGAGAGACATAATGTTCAGATAAAGTCTTCACTAGCAATAAAAAGAGAAGAAGTACAATGCTCCAAAATTCATTTTCAATTGATCATTGTAATACGATATACTTCATAATTTTTGACTCGCTTCATTTAAAAATTATGCACAATGTGTACATCAGTAATGAACCACAGTCATTCGAAAAATTTAATTTCTCTTTGTGAAAAATCTTGTAAGATATTAAAATAAATTAAATAATATTTAGGAAAAAATGCATTAATAATCACGTAATTAACTGCACATTATACATTATAAAACAACTGAAAATAAAAGATATAGAATAAAATGAAAGATAAACGAAATATATACGACAAAACAAACACACATGAAAGAAAAATTCGTATTTCCAAAAATTTCGGAAACCACTCGGGTTATTTTGATATGACTTTGTATCTCAAAGGTTCATTATTTTTACATTATTTTTTTAATCAATCAAAAGCGGAAAGATAAGCGGATATCTTTGAAACTAAGCCATTTCGAATATATGATTAAAAGAAATTTTTATTCTTCGTAAATTTATGAGAAATATACTTATCTTCAGTTACCTTCTGTGCATGTGCGTACAACATTTTTAATCTATTTCATAATTTCACATTATTATTACATTAATTTTTTTCTCTTCTTAAAGTATCTAGAAGATTGTAACAGATACGCTTTTCTCGACAATCTCGAAACTGAATCATCGTATTATTATCAATAACGATACAGCGCGCTACGCGTGAAAAAATTTCAAATCGATTGGATTCTCTTTCTCGTATCGCTTCGGGAACGAGAGACGATCGTTTCTCCGCGGTGAAATCTGGGCGTCGGCGTCTAGATAAGGGTAAGAGAAAAAGGAAGAAGAATGGGTAAGAGGAGGAAGGTGCAGAGAGGAAAGATCGAAGGAGGTAAATTGCCCCGAGATATTTAATCCCGCGGAAAGGCCGAGGGATCTCTCCTTTATTGGCTCGGCGAGTGAGCAACGACGGGCGAGATAAGTTTCCCGTCGGATCGATGGCCAATCGCGTTAAGCGATTTTCGCGCCTCGTTATCCTTTGTTTCCATCCGGTGGACGGTCGACTGCATCTCGTCGACGACGGCATGATGCTCCTTCGTCTTTCGTGACGTCGAAGGATCGATTTTATATCGCGTCGCTCGCGTTTCTCTCCATCTTTCTCTCTGTCTTTCACTTCCATGGTCTACGCGAAGAATCGCCGACTTTCACATTCCTCAATGCCAGGGGAAATTACCGAGGGGTAAACTGCGTCCCGGTGAGAGCGACTTCTCCGTACGAGACTTTCCTATAGCGTCCTATAGACGAGATAGTGAACGAGAACGATTTTCAATTGAGATACCCCCCCACGTAACTTTGTACTCGTGAATCGCTCTCGTCTCCTTCTGTCTCTCCCTTGAGATATTACGAATTAATTAGATGTTCCGAGACAGCGAAAAATCTTTCAGACAGTTTACAAGTATACGTACACTTATATACTGCAAAATTACGTGGTTTGGTATCGTAAAATATACAAGAGATATTTATTGATAGATTTATATTCGATCATTTTTAAGTGTACTTTAGTATTTAATTAAACCTCTAAAAAGTATAAAGTTTCTTAAATTATAATCTTTTTCTTTCAAATTTATAATTTATCTAATTATAAATTATTTAATTTGCCAATAAAATCTAATTCATCAAAAAGCTGTTTAATTAAATATTCTATAATTATTTCACTGCTAAAATTTGTTTTGTTATAAGAATATGTCATAGAAATACATATAATCCATAATTGAAAATTCGATTGAAAATGCTATTATCGTAATTCCATCATAATTCATGCGAAGTGAGAATGAAACGAGAATAAGGGTAATAGTGAGGCGACGTCGCTTCGACATCATTGCCATCATCATCGCCGTCGTCGCCGTCGTCGCCGTTGTTGCTGTTTTCATCCACCAGCTCCGTCGACACGGAGGAGCTTGAATTAAACTCCATTTTCATAGAGCACGCGCATCGCGATTGAATTGCCACCCGCTTGGCTTTGCGCGCCAAGTGCTTTCGGAAATTAAGCGACATTGTGCCTTAACGAATGGGATTCATGCGAATATGGCCTACGTCCTCCTGCCGAACGGCCTGGAAAATTTGCCCACCAAGACGCAAGAATGGAAGAAAAGTGGCAGCGATCCCCGGTCGCATCCCCGGATGCGAAGGGACTGGGAGTCAATTTCAGGGTTCGTTTACAGCCCTTTCGAGAATAACAGCAAGGTTGGCACAAGGTATCTACCTCCATAAAATTACCATAAAATTAACACTTTTAACTCCTTTAATGTCTTTAATAATGAAGACGACCAGCTCTGAATTTATTTGCCCAAGGAAAAAAAATAAAACGTATTTCCATATTCGTTTAAGTTTAAAGAATATCTCAATTATAAAAACGTTGATGGCATATTTTGGAAGTGTATCGCTTATATTTTTTTCTTCATAAAGACCCTTATCAATTGTAACATAATTTTAAAAAATATCGCTGTTTACGCCGTAAACCGTAATAAAGTAATTAATTAATACATCTGTAATACGCGACTTCTCTGAAATTTGATACTTTAAGGGTTAATTTTACGCAAATTGTATACTCGATCATTAATTAGGGTTTTTATTGTTGCCGTCGTGTTTCCGTTTGGTACCAACTCAAATCGATGGCAATTCATTATAGTTCTCCATAAAGGAAGCAAAGATATAAAACGGCGAATTGATCGAGAAAGCGAGAAAATTAATACAAAAGGCGCACAAAGAGGGCACAAAAGTAAGGGTTCGCCGGGGGCAGTCAAAGGGGCGAATATTCCTCCTTGGAAGGCGAGACGTTATTGCTCCGGTGGCGAGTTCATGGCGGTTAATGGTGGTGGTGGTTTACGGCGGTGGCCACGGCGGTACCGCCGGTCTCGTACCAGGCAATATCTGGTCAGTCACGTAGACTGACCTCAGCACCGGAGTAATAACGACGCCCGTCTGGACGTTTCTCCGTCGCCGTCATCGCGTACGTGGAGGACGGCGAGCGGAGGAGGTTGCCATCGCGCGTCGGTGGTGCGATCATCACATGGAAAACAGCGTTCTTTCCTTGGACTTTCCATCGGGGTGGCATTAGGGACGTTACTTTGACACGTCGAATGTCTTTGAGCTTGAGAGCTTTGTCGCGAGATGCTCTTTGCGAGAAAAGATTTGCCAAAAAAATGGTAAAATGCCGTAACAGGCATTTCGCTGATTAGATATTAAATTAACTTCATCGTAATATCGCAGCGAGTCGCAGAAAGTTCGTATTTTGAAAATAAATCAATAGAAATAAAAAAATTGATTAAAAGTCTCATTTTTCTCTTCTTTTTTTTCTTATCTTCTTAAAATTCTAAGTCTCATGTTATTTTAATAAATTATAATAGTAACGATTAATATTTGACATGCTCATAATTTTTTTACATTTAATTAATATCATATATGTTTTTATTTCATAACGCTACATTTATAGAGATAATCTTATTCAAGAAAATAATGATATTCTCTAATAAATAATATTTTTTTTTCGGAACTGAATCGTAATGATTGATATTTGTGCGTATATTATGTGAAATAATATATAACCTTGTTTTTTTTTAATATTACCGTTTAATTTAACCCAGCATTCTTATCGACGTACCTTGTCAATGCGTGACTATCACATTCAGGTATACGTGGGAGTGCATGAAGCACAAAAGAACTTTTTGTGATATAGATAGAGATATATATGTGGCACTCACCGTACATCTTCCCTTCGTCGGAAAGGATGATTTTGCGTCGACCACATGGCGGATATATGGTAAGAGCTTCCTGAAAGCTCTGTTCGATATCCGGCGACCACACACCCTCCGCGTCCGCTGCCGACAAGTCCTTCTCATCCTGAAATATACGATCACTATACGATCCTAATCTAGAATAGGCTAAAAAGGACGGATTGCAATTATCGTACATCAGCTATGCGTCTTTAATCTTAATTAGGCTTTCGCAGAAAAAAATAGCTCTCAGTAATCTCGTGAACTATAAATGTAATAAATATAATAAAAAAATGATACATACTCATGATATGACGTACTAATTTTTAAATTAAAATTGCCAATCAATCATTTCAATTATCAGTCAAATTATTTCCTTACTTCTAAATAATTATTACTCATGAAATTGCCAAATTAACCATTTATACTCTCTTATGTCAATTTATGACAGAATAGATTAAGCCAATTCTTTATATATATTTTAAATAGCGTGATTATAATTATCAAATCATATTTTAAAAACAAACTTTATGAAAGATTATAATAAAATATAATAAGTACAATTTTGATATTCGATAAGAGTTTCGATCATCGCTTATTCAATTCTATAAATACAATTATAAATATTGAAAAACTTGCATTGACACAAATACATATTCAGCGCTATCGGTTCCAACTCGAGCTCTTATCATCTATCAATTTCCGATCAAAAACGTTCTCCATTCTGAGGCAATTCAATTATGATTTCTCAGGCAAACATTCATCACGTTCGTCACGATTACGTTCGTCACAGGAGGGTGCCTTCGCCGCGATGCATTTCGATGACCTGAGCACGTTCGACACGAGAAAAGTTCATTTATCTTTGATTCCACCGCTGGTCGTGCGCGCGCGCGATTTATCTGCCGCATCTATCGCAAACGTGGTCGGCCCTCAGAGATCTTCCTCCCTCTGAAACAAAGGATCTCTAACAGCCGCGAAGCCACGCCTGGAACGTGGCCGAGTGAGTGGACTCGATCCTTTCTCCTTCTCTCTTGCCGAATCGAGAGAATATCTCGCGTTCTCGCCTCTCTCGTCTGTTTTTCTTTCGCTCGTCCATCGCGTCGAGATCCCTACGGTGAACAGGGGTATCTTCGAAGGGTGACGACGTTGCGCGAATACCCGATACACGGAAACCGAATCCAGTAGTCCGAGTAGTACTACTTCGTTGGGACTGGAATTTCAACGAATCAAAAACTTCCGTGCCGCACGAAGAGGAACGTGTGATTCCTGCGTTTCTCCGTGCCGAGAAATAGACGATTATCCAGAGTGTTTAGATACCGAGAAGTGCGGAAAGGGTGCGAGGAAACAGGCTTGTCTCTTCCGAGAATCCTAGTCACGTTCACAACGTTCGATATATAATATCGTCGCACACGCGATCTAAAACGGGAAACTCTCCGGATGGTATGAAAAAAATTCTCGATTTGATCTCATCCGTGTCGATCAAGAATTATAAAAATCAATTCTACTGTTATAAGTCGCTCGTATGCGTGACTGAATAGTTTTCCGAGAACATATACATATTGTTTGTATATATAAAACAAAAAAAGAAATCTTGCTCTTTCTTTTCACTCTCCATAATAAATGAATAGAAATAATAAATATTAAATGATTAAAAAAACAAGTAAAATGTTTAAATGTCTTCATCACGTTGTAGAAATTACACGCAAAAGAAGGTAAAGAGAAAGCCAGAGAATTAAATTGCATAGTCGACGTCCAGCTTTGAAGTGGCTACATATGTCTGACCTAAATAAATCCAATTTGCATGTGCCAAAGTTAACGAATTAATGTTTATATAATAATTCTGTGCATTTTCATATTCATTTTAGTATTCATGTTATTTTATTTACATAGAATATATTTCAAAATGTAAATTAGTTTTCTATATAAAATAACCATAAAAGTGATTTAGTCTTAAATCGTAAAATTTATAAAAATTGTAAAATTTATTGAAATTGTCTTTCGTTTAAAAAATTATTATATTAATTCTTTCGACATGTAATTAGTAGATACCAAACATAAATTTAGTATTAATTTATGTCGAAAATTATAAAATAATGTTATAATAAATTATCATTAAATTTCCATTATAGGCATTATAAAATGCCTTATAAACTCTCTATAATAATTTTAAGATCATTCTTTATTATACTATATTTTGAAATAACTTTTTCTATGCCAAATTTAAAAGTATGATATTTCGGAAATGAGGACTGTGTGTGTTTCGTTTATAGTAGCATAAAATGAGATTGAAGATGACTGACTTCGTTCAGCAGAGAAAGCAACTCTGTAATTGTTATAAAATTCTGTAATATGATTGATCTTGCTATTAGTTCCTCATTAGGGAACAATAAATATATAAACCAATCGTATTAAAAAATTTTACAACAAATGCCTGCTCTTTCTTTGCCAAACGTAATCGATGAAAACAAAACAAGAAAAGGAATCACAACAATTCAATATGTTAAAGAAATTATCAGAAAAATTTTCAAAAATTGTGTACGTATTATATTATCAATAACAAAATTGAATTATACTGTTCGACAAAATATAATTTTTCTCTATCCGAAATGTATAGTACATACTCGAAAGATTTTTTCGCGTTCAACACGAATTCGTTGTCAGAATTTGCATAGAATGTCAGAGGATTTTGAGCAAATTGGAGTGAAATGGATCCAAAAAAGGTATTTCTGTGATCCATTTTACTCTAATCTATTAAAAACGTGCTACATAAATTCTGATAATGGTATCATATTCGACGCAAAAAAATCTTCGGGATATACTATGATACTTGGGAGAGAATTTCATGTTGAATCGTGTTAATATGACATAAATTGATAAAGACTTGTTAACATTCTTTTTTATAAATCTTACACAATGTACTACGTAATATAATATACAATGCAATACATTAATAAAAGAACATATCAAAAACTGGCAAAAAAATTTAATCATTTTCTATCCATTTTTATCAAAACTTTGCAAATATTAAACCAAATAACAACTATCTACATTTTATATCTACATTTTACAACGAGGAATTTTACTTATTGTCAGCCGGAATTTTTTGCGTACAATAATACCAAGAGAGTAACGATAAATGTCGTCTCTAGTACGAAAGTTTAAGCGTTATATACTTCCGTGATATAAGTAAATGCGAGCCGCAGGAAAGAGCTCGTCCCTTCAAACTCGGGTCGGCGAGTTAATTGAAATAAAAAGGGCGCTGAGACTACCGCTCGCAGTCGTCCTTAATTGGCGACGGCACAGTTGACTTACATCGCTAATTTCGCCAACGTCGAGGTTCTTCGTATCCGAGCCGGAGCCGTTGGCGTCGGGCGGCGGCCCGGAACTCGCGGGGGTCCACGGCGCGGAAATGGTGTCGGCTGCAGCCACCGCACTGCCTGTAACAAAACGAGCAACGTACCCGGTTTATTAACTTCTCTCGGAAAAATCCCAGTTTCAAGCTGCGCTCGTAGTCCAGCTTCGCAAACTGAGTTTACGAGAATGACCTAGATTTATTTTGCGAGACGGAAAGTTATTGCTGTCTCGCAAAATGAATCTATAACCATAAATAAGCTTTTCGTAAAAGTATGACTATAAATAAACTCCTCGTAAAAGATACGTTTATAAAGTCAAGTACCAAAGTTCGCGGTACCAAAAGAATAGTGTCGAAATGTGTAGTTGAAAGTAAATAAAGCGGCGAAATAGTAAAGATTAGTAAAACAAAAAATATATAGTAAAAGAATATATAATAAAAAGAATATATAAGAAAAATATGTAATAAAAGAATAGAAAAAAAGCAAAGCTCAAGCTGTTTTATTGCGTCTCCGAGTAGCGGAAAGTGTTTTGTAACGTATGTAATAATCTAAATAATAATAACAATTCCAATCTTAATCATAATATTAATATGATAAAGTAAGTCGCGAAATTTTTCATAACAAATTCGTAATAAATATATTATCTGCAGTTTGAAAATCATTGCAGCATATTCCTTCAGAACTTTTTCATACGCATTCCCAAATCCCCATTTGATATGCGCGATTGTTTATAACAACGTTCGCTACAGAATAATGAATTAATTTCGTTCGCTATCATGTAGTAAACTCGATTTTGACAATGGAATATTATCCTATCGAATTAGATTCGCGGGGGATGAATAGAGTGTAGGTGATACACGTATGTTGCGCGCGCGGAAAGGGAAGCGAAAAAATCAGCACGTGAAAAATTGTGACCGTGGAAGGGTAAAGGGGGGGAGACGGCAGAGAGACGGCACTTCGTCGTCGTTCTACGCTCGTCGGAGCAACAAGTGTTCGCTGATATCGCGTATCAGTGCAGCGGGTGGGGGTAGCTCGTAGGCGGTACACTCCGCCTACCGGGGGTGGAGTGTGTATGTTAAACCCCCAGAAAAGACCCCTATTCCCTGGCTCGGTTCGTACCACCGGTGGCGGTGCAAATCCCGATCCGTAGCAACAACCACCCCCAAGCCAAAAGCGGAACGTGCCTTCCCCCCCTTTCTCGCCCTACGTCCCTCATCCCCCGTGGCATTCGTCGCGATGACGAAATTCATCGGAGAATCATTCACGGAGGTCTGCGCGCATGTACCGGCCATTCCACGGCTCTCGGAGAATCAAGAGACGGGTAATTGTTAATTATACGCAGATATTCGTGTTACGCGTTCCACTTTATGCATTTGGGGGAAAGGCCAAGGGAGGGAAAGTTGGGGATTGTTCGGCTTACTTAGTGGGCCAACAGATTTGAGAGACAGCTGACTGTTGAGCGTCTCTTTTTCTCTTTGAAAAGCAAGCCGACAATGGTCGATATACCTTCGAGAAAAATTATTGTATTATTAATTTATTTATTATGCAGAACTCTCAATTGAAATTTGCTTCACTATACTTAGTATTTTACTTTAATATACATATTTCACTTTTTTATTAATAAAATTTGTTTTTAGCCACTTTAAAAAGAATAAGCGTCGTATACGATAAACAATCAATGGCTGTGTTCAACAAAAAAAAAGCAACTTTGCAACTGTTGTAAAATTCTTGAATATAATTAGTTTCTACATTCAGTGAAGAACTAAGAGTAAGACAATATTAAAATTTTACAATACTTAGTTGCAAAACTGCTTTTTCTGTTGAACACAGCCAATGTTTTTAATAAATTAAAAAACATTTTTAGTCGGTACAATCAAAATTAAAGAAACGAGTAAATGAAAACACTTTTATAAAAATTACATTATTATTATACAATACATATATTCAACATATGTTTATTTTTCTCGTTTGTACATTTTATTTTATGATCAAAATTTTCCTACGCCTTCTCCTACTCGATTTATTATTCTTATATTAAAAAGCGCATCATTTTTCATATATATATATATATATATATATATATATATATATATATATAATACGTAATATCTTCTTTATATTATTCCTACAACACTGAAGTCCTTTTCAATAAATTTTTATAGTTAAAAAGTGTTTCAAAATATAGGTATACTATTGTTTCTCCTAGCTTAACTCGTGAACGAACATGTACATTTTGCGACGCTTCACATAAAGATAGGCAAACTGTCAGGGGTATACGTTTCTCCTGAAAATGCACGGAAGCGAGCCGCAATCATCCGGCGGGTGGTCGTGGCTAACGGCGAACATGCTCATATGCAGCCGGAAAATGAGCGGTAGGTTAATAGAGACGCGAGATGTGGTCGCGTACTTGCGCACGTGCACGTATAGAAGTTACACGTATATACATGTATACGTATGTGCGCGTGTGCGTGCGTGAATATGTGTATACGAGCTTGTGCTAGATCGAGCGCGCGATGCTAGAATGGCAGAAGACATAGATCATGGCGGATGACGTATGATTGCATTCGGTGCTCTTGTTGGCAACGAAGAAGAGGGGGAGGAGAGAAGAGAATCGAGGTTACCCAGGGGATGGAAATGTTCAGATGAAGGATAGGGTATGACCAGGCCGACCGTGATAGGGTGCAGGAACTTCGAGGGGGAGAACGCCTCTCGCTGGCGAAACCTCGGAATGTCCTGGCCACTACTATGATCGCGCGAGATCGCGGACGTATGCATCCTTCTCCATTATCCGCGCTGCCGCTCGGTGCCAGATATTACGGTGCTAGATTTCCCGGTTCTCGTTGAGTAATGATCGAGTCGCGACAAATTTTCGGCCCGCAAAGAGGGACGGTGCTGGGGGCGAGCATCGGTCGAATAAGCCGGATTATTCAGTAGATGCTTAGATCTCTACTAAGCCAATACTTAAGACAGCATTTGATTAATTTTTTTTTAATTTTGTGTGATATATAGTTTCTGTAAAATAATAATATTAATTTCTTTATAGTAGCAGAGCTTCTTTTGGAAACTTGGAAAATGTTTTAAATTCATATCTCTTATATAAACATTGTAATAATTAAAATACATATATGCAAATGCATATAACACTCCCTTACTTCAAAAGTGATACGATTCCAGAAATGAAACCAGAAAAAGGGAAAAGCTATTTTTCAACTTGACAGAAAATCATTGACTGATCAAGTAATATCAACAGAAAGAATACATTCTTAACATAATCAAATGTTATTTTCGTTTCAGCCATTAAAAATCATTCTTTTTTAATTATAATAATTTTTTAACCCTTTTTGAGTTGTAATAATATTGACAATTTTTTTTATGAAGTTCATTTTTAAAGATTGATAGGATAATGTTTATTTAACTTATTTATATGATAATAAATAATTTTTTAATTTACGATAATTTCTATATAATTATTCAGTTTGAATTAGCAAAAAATATTAGCGAAATAAATTTTGTTAAAGGAATGTTTAAGTACGTATCTAAGTTTTCTAATTTTGTTATTGTACTAATTAATTAAATCGTTAAATTATTAAATCTGACTGAGATTCTACTGAAATGAAAATTATGGGTAATGTAGAACATTCAACGTGCAACAGCGCGATGAATGAAGAAACTTTCGGGCGGATATTTGCGAGAATGAGATCGTCCATCCACGTCCATCTTTCAAGTCTCATCTTTACAAGTTTAGTTTTACGCTGTATGTGCAGTGAATCCTCGGTGCTCTTAGAAACTACATCGTATAATTTTCATTACAGAATTATTTGTTTATCCTTTATACTTTATTATCAACGCGATGCAATCTCGATATTTTTAGGATAAATAGAATAAGACAAAGAGATGAAAAATCTTGGAGATTTTATGAAATATTTATAATAAAAATAAATTAAGAGAAACATGAATATAAAACGCAAACATTACATTTCATTAAAAGAAAGTAAAAGCCACGCACAAATCTCGCAAAATTAATCAAAAAAATGTTCTAAACTATGAATACGGCCTTCTTGACATCATCAGAGACATCATATCGGAAACGCAAGGAAAATGCTCTTGTTAATTCGTGTTTCATCCTTGAATCACATAGATGAACGTATCAGTTGCGAGAAACTCTACGGCACGAGGCTAGTATACGCCGTGTTCACAGTGATAGTGGTAGTGGCACTGGCTAAGCTGTAAATTTGGCGTATAACCATTCGAGGGTGGTCCTGGTCGAGTAGGCCAGGTCTGTCTCTATCTATCTCTCTCTTCCTCGTTCCGCTTTTCGGAGGTAGTAGACGAGGGGGTGGGCGACAGGCAGGGGGGTGAGACAGGAGACGGGGGTCGTAGAAGCATTCATAGCAGGAACCAGAGGGTGGCTTCGGTGGAATGCGTCCCGTTTAATATCGCGGAACATTATATATCGCCTCTCTTGTCCCTACGTTGCCCGTGTTGAACGTGGTATAACGCATACGAACACATCCTCGCCGGCACGTACACGTACACGTACACGTACACGTACACGTACACACGACGACACCTAGCCGCTTATTCGCCACCGCCGCGTGTCCGATAACGCACTCGCGAGCTCTCAGAGACCTTTTCATAACGCCAGCGGGATCTTCTGCAAGCCATTGACAGAGTTATTTATCGCTAATCGCACGAAAATGCAATGGAAAGATCCGATTCGGTCTGCCGACAATTTTGGCTTCTCTTAATCCTTTAATCCTCTCCAATGCATCTAAAGAGACGCACTGACTTAACATTGTAAGAAAATGTAAAGAGATTAATATATATAATCTCTGTTGAAAATTGAAATTATAATTCCTAAAAGCGATTAAATATTATACAGAGTATCTATCTCTTTTTAAAATTAATGACGACTATTAAGGAGAAAGAGAGATCACTCGCCTATTAATTAAAAATTTCTCGGAAATCTATTTTTGTTAAGATTTTTAATCGCCCTTAAAAACACAAAACTATTACATGATTCTAAGTTTTTACCAAGACTTTTTAAAAAGTTGAAAAGATTCAAGGAAAGAAAAACTTCGAAACAGACCGCGTGTTTTGGAGTTTTTTAATGTATTTCAATAGCGAATATTGCCAAACGACAAGTTCGCTTACCGTGGGTAAAATTACGTTACAATAGCGACGAAACTATAAGCACTTTCGTAGTAACAAGATTTAGCTTGCGTGCGAAATTTCCGGGAAAAATTAATTACCATCTCGATGCCGGTTGCGAGTTACCGTGCCGTAAAATTTATTAAGAGACGACGCGTCCCGTGCTCCCGCCTTTTATGCGAGCCATTAAGAATTCTAATCGGTTCTGGCACGAGCCACGTCTCGATATTATCGAACGATTATACGCGGCGCTGCCGCGGTAAAGTAAAAGGTTCGTGAGAGCCCGCGCTCGCAATGTATAGTCGACTTTATAAATCGACCGCGACGAATCGGTCTTAATCGCAGCGCCTGTTGTACAGGCTTAGATAAAATATCGTGCTAAGTAGCGTAAGGTACGAGCTATTGAAACGACGATTACGCGCAAAATTATTGCGCCTATGTTAATGCATTCATAATCTAAACAACCACGGACGACGGTGGTGGATACAAGATGATTAAATAAAATGGATGCTTAAGCTTACGCTTATCAAAAAGAGATACCTTTAACTCAATTGTAATTTTATTTAAATATTCGCGTGACAAAATTACATTATATTCTAATCTAGAAAATTATAAAGAAATACATGAATATTTCTATGCTTCCAATTATGAGAATTCGTTTTCATGACATAACATTTTAATTGAGAATTACAATAAAAATCTACGATCTAAAATACTACGTTGATTTCGACACCTTTTCTATTTTGTAAATTTAAGTTCGCTGAAAAAAAAAAAAAAAATTCAAAGTACCCAATTTCATTAATAAATAAAATAACCGAGTTCTCGCGTCAAGCCGTTCGATTTCTTTGTCGTCAGTCGAGCGATGAAAAACTCGCCCAGAGCAGCCACAGGTGCGCGTTTATTCGAGACGCGCACGATAGTGATTAATCTCCGTTTGGTTCAATGAAAAACAGACTCGATTCGCTCGTATCATGCTCTCGTAGGTACGTATTCACTCGTGCGAGAGCACCGAGCACCGAGTGCGGTGAATCATCTCTGCCTCCCCGTATTTGAAGCCGGAGCGATTGAAAAGAAAAGCAGGCGAAACGATGCGCGGCGGGGAAAAGGGACGAGGTAACAGTGGGGAAAGATAATAAACGCACTTGGAGCTTTTCGCGAGTGATATAGCTCGTGTTAGTAAGAGGCAGCCGGAGAGGGATATATATATATATAGGGGAATCACGCGGAAAATATTGGCAGATCCCGGAACGCCGCGCCGCGCCGCGCCGGGAGAGAAAAACAAAACAATGCGATTGCCCCCCCCCCCTCTCTCTCTCTCTCGAGTAACGGTGTCCCTCTTTTAATTCTTAACGAACAGAAAAAATACGGCGAATCCGCGCGCGCGGGCAACACACGCACTGATGCTGTACATACATACCGTGATACACGTACGTACAATCCCGTATGCACCCCGGCAAAGGATTCTCGTGCGAGAATACGAGGTAACATAGTGGAAATCGCAACAAACGCGAGCCACTTTCGCGAATCTTCAATTAGCAGCAATTTCGTTGAGCCTCGAGCCGCGATAATGTTTTTCTATGTGATCGACGTGTGGGTTGTCTTTTCTGTCGGATGTACATCGCGCTGTCAATGACGAGTCATCTATTATATCGGATAAAAATCGTGACATAGGAATTGTCAGTCATTAAAACGGCGATGTGGCTCTTTTAAGAGCGAAATGCGCGCTGCACGAAGGAGAGACTGACGGAAAGCGCGCGTAATTACGGAAATTAGCTCGTTAGGTTCACGAAGTGAATTGGAATAGGACAATTCCGTTCGAAAGATTTCCCCGCCGTAGAAGGATTCATGAAAAATAACGATTCGACACCCAACGATTCCGAAACATCTTTAACATGAATATTCAACGCCATCGTTTCGCGAGTGAATCAAAGGGATAATACGGCCGATAATTGACAACGGATCGTCGCTTTGCATTTTACAAGCCCTTCGTCCGGCCATTACGAGGAAAATAATTTGTAAAGCTTACACGAGTAAATTATGTCGCGATCTCGTTAAAAGTAAATCGAGAATATGTATATAAATCGGATGATTCGGGCCGCATTTAGGCAACATTCGTCGTATTGTCGCTCGCAATTAGAGGGATTAATTTACATACTGCAGGATTAACCATTCGACCATGAATTATTCAGGGTTATGCTAATGCGTCAGCTCCGAATTGAAGTCAATATAATTGAATGCTCCTCGAGAATAAGGACAGGGAACCGACGCTGATGTCTCGCCGTCCTCAGGAATCGAGAAGGAGCATTAACCGCATTATATTCGTAGAAAACGAGAGCGCGCACGTAAAGCGAAAATTATTAACCACTCGCGAAACTTACGGGCCGCGTAATGTAACGCGCGCTATTTACTTTCGAGACGATGGTGAATGTGCCCGTAGACTGGAAAATTTATTATATGGCGCTCCGTCTGCACATTAAATCATATAATACTTTTCCAATTGCATATTTGATCTTTTCTTAATAAAAATGTCAAGGCACCGATCATTTGCGTTATAAATATCCAGTCGTGAGTTATTCTTACATACACTGAAGAAAATTTCTGGTTGAAAATGGACGAATCAGAATTTTCTGGTTATTAGAATTCTACTTGGAGATAACTGGAATTCTGAGTGATAGATATCTATTAGAATTCTTATTTTTACCAGAATAATTATATCAATCAAAATTCTAATTATCTCAATTAGAATTCTAGAAGATTTAACCAGAAAATTCTGATTCGTCAATTTTCCACCAGAATTACCATTTAATTCCAAACCAAATCATTCTTTTCAGTTTAGTAAGAAAAAGTTTTGTTAAAATTTTTGTATTAAATTTTTAATATATCAGAGTATTAATTTAATATAGTGTAATTGTATTATTTAAATATTTCGTGTCGAAAATAATTAAAAAAAGAATAAATGTATATATTAATCAAACATATTATAAATATTAATTTTACTGAAGAAAATATACTTTTACAATTATGTCAAAGTATTACATTTTTTGTGTTAATTTTTTTACATAACGTTTATGTTAATTTCTAACATATTCATAAAGTTAACATGAAAATTTGAGTGAACCATATGAAACACGTAAAATGTGTTAAATTTTCCGACTGTACATTGAATTGCTGTGCGTACAACAAAACCTTGATAAAGCGGTTTAAAAATTAATTACAGAAAAATGTTCATAATCAGGCATTTAAAAAAATACATTTAACAAAAAACATTTTGCGAAAAGAAAATTCTGAATTTGATCAATGTATCCTTATTAAATAGATTCTGAAATCCGTTAAAAACGTAACGAAAAACGAGGTATACAACCATTATTCTCGACTGCATTGCAAATAAACGCGATGTAATTTCGCTTCCTCACATCTCAAATTACATTAAAGTTAGCACTGAAATAATCGCCGTCGCGAAATAATCGGCGAGAAGCGCTCGAATTGGAGCGAGCAGCAGGATTAATATCGGATCCTCGCGGTTCGCGTAATTGCATTAGCCCGCGTCTGCCGCGCGTGTGCGCGTCGCGGCGAGAGTTAATACGGTTTTAATGACGAATAATGCAATCTTCCGTCAAAAACCGCAGGGACATCACCAGTGTAATAAGCTCTTGAGACGCGAAGACGCGGAGAAGACGAACACTGAGGTTTCTTGTGTGCCGAGCAAATATGACGATGAGTAGCGAGCGAGGAACTTGAGAGCGTGACGAAGAAGCAGAAGGAAAATCGTTGAGAGGGCAGTGTCAAGGAAGCATGAAGATGACGAGAATCGAAAATAAAGGCACAAAATAGAGGGTTGATAAAACTTTGGAATATAAAGTTGGAGTTCTTTGGAGAAATTCATTCGGATTAAGTTAATTCTGTGAGTTAATTCTCGACTGTGTAACCTGAATTTTTGTCGTTTCTTTTTTTTATGTTTAAGAACGTGTTTACATAAAGTGCAATAATAGCAATGATTTAAATTTAACATCTATTACGAACATAGTATAATTTAATGGCCATATTACGTGTCTATTATTCCTAGAAATTATTATTCAATAACGATAAAGCGTTAGAATTTATCCTTCATCAGTAATTTCTCATTGATTGCAAGATTTACATTACACTCGATCGATAAGTTCGCGATCCGTCGCCGTCGAGATAATCAAGTCCACTCTCGTCTTCCTTCCATCTACCTCCTTCAGAGCCTTCATCCTTGAGTTTCCGCCGCTGTCAAGTCGAACAGCTGATTCTCTTCGGTCCCGTGGGAGAAACATTATCCACGGTGTTGATTTACAGTTTCCAATGCAACGAGTGACAATGAGGAGAAACTCGAGGATAATATAACTAAGGCAGGAATAGAGCAAGAACAAAAGCAGAGGAGTTGCTCTCTCTCTCTCTCTCTCTCCCTCTTTGCCTCCCTCTCCTCCTTTTCTATCTTTCTCTTGGTGATGCTCTCGAGTACCGAAACTCTCCACCTCGTTTTCAGAAGTTAACTCGGCGAGTCGTAGAAGCCGTCGATCGAGCGTGTAGCGTTTCTTCACTCTTCTCTTGCTCTTCGTATTCGTCGACAAGACAGCTGCCGGTGAGGCCAACAACCGGTTCTCTGCGTCTCTTTCTTTCTCCTCGTTCTTTTCCTCCAATCTTCCCTCCCATCCGCTTTACGTCATTCTGGTTCTGGTGTCGATGCACGGGAGAAAAAGGGAAAAGACGACGGAGAGGCATGACAAAGCGGCTGCCGATGGCACCTCTCGTCGATTCGGATCACGATTCACGACCGACAGCAGATCATCGTCCGGTAAGATCCTGCGAAGATCCTTGTTTGGTTTCGTGCGAAATGACCAAACGAGTCTTAGAGACCCGTGCTATTTATAGCATAGATTGACGTACATTCGCGATTTGTAAAACTTTTTTTTTTTTTTTATAAAAGACACGAATCAATACGTTTTCACAATTTTGTTTGTATCCAGCAAAATACATCAAATTCAAAAGAGAAAAAGCACTACGCGAAATGTATTATTGACTCCCAATACAATCTGTAGCAGAAAAGGAAATAGGTATACATAATAAACGGACAACAGAGTATATAAAATTCATAAATTGTTCACTTCGAGCAGGAAAATGAAAATATTATCTATAAATAAAAAGTAGTAATATTATATTTTGGAAACAACTGTGACGATATTTCAATCTCATCGAACAGTTGCATATTTTACAAAAAGACACTGACAGAATTATCAAGCGGTCATTGGCGAATATCGCGAATGTGACGGGCGAAGAATTTCGTCTTATTAAAAAGTTCATTATTTTAACGACCCTCGAGCAACGATGTATCTGTCGAAAGGGACGTGGAGAGGGAGGAACGAATCGACGGGGAACCATATAGAGTATGATGAATATTTATCAGCCAATATCGAACTTTACTACTGTGGGAGAGGAGCAGAAGAGCGTGTGGATGCACCGTTAATCGATTTGCATAAGATCGCCGTTTCGTGGCTACGTTTCTCGGCGTTGCGCACGAATAAGAACGCAGGCAGCTGGGCATCAGACAGAGAGAGAGGAGAGAAGAGGCGTGCAATCTGCCGATATGAAAGTCGATACGCGGTATAATTCGCGTAATTACGCGGGTGCATATTACGCGTCGGCGATACTCGCGAAGAAAACAGGAAACGCGTCGGCACCGCCGGCCAGACTTCGCAAAGTCGTGTATGCGCGGGAAGAGGAAAGAAGAAGTTACGAACCAAGTGACGTAAACGCTCTCGGTAATCGGCTTCGTCTGACTTTTCTTCCTTTCTCTCTCTCTTTCTCTCTCTCTCTTTCTCTCTCAAGCTTTGGAGATTGAAACCCGTATAATTTCATCGTGCTTGGTTCTCGAGATTTTGTTGTTGATACATAGAAAAATGCGCGTTATACAAATTGCCAGCTCTTTTTATTGTTGAGATTATTTTCTTATACCTATACAGTAGGATTTTTTTAACCAATGTGCCGCAAAAGGTCTCCAAATCTGTCGCGACAATTTTAGAGAAGGTAAAAAGAATTAAAAATTGAAAAATAAATAAAAAGTGAGTAAGGCGCGATATAAAAAATGTTTTAGAAATTACAAAATGTTTTAAATTATATCGTTTATTATCAAAACGGTTTAACTAAAATGATATTATTATTGCAATAAAATCATTTTTTTAATAATAAAATAAAAAAACTTTAGAACTTAACTTTTTATTTCTGAACGCCGTGTTAGCGATAAAAAAATCTATGCTGTGCAGTAGAGCGTGTGCTTCTAATGATGTACTTCAAGAAAAGCTCGTTATTTAATGTGCTGTAAATTGAGAAAAATTGAAAAATGCTGATCTATAGCACAAACTAGAACCAATCCTATTTCAAAGAACTTTGATGTGGATATTACAAACGCGTGAAAATAATTTCTATATGTATTTCTATTGTTTATCGAAGGAAGTATTTCTCATCAATTTTACATCGTCAAAGACTGGCATCAAACCTCGACGAAACTATTAGAGTGCTCGATCCCGAGTTTCAATTTATCCTCGAATTAAAATTATATCAATTCAATCCGTCTTGTCATAGATTTTTTTGACGCGTCGAGTTTCTCACGCGTCCAAAAACGAGCCGAGTCATTTTCTCTCCTTTCGCAAATTGGAGAGTGAGCGGCGAAGCGATCGCGTTACGCGAGTTAACGCGATACGCAAGCGCGATCACTATTTACGCTACGATTATTACCGTAATTTCTTACGTAATGTAACATTTCCGTCGGTCACGCTAACGAATAGTTAACTCCAGGTAAGATTGTTTCCAGACGCGGCAAGAATCTATAAGGTTCGCGCTTCGATGAACGCGAGCGCTGATTTTCTGCAACACTTGACTGAGGGTTAGCGAACTCATTGTTTGGAATATGCTGCAAGAATGCAAAATACACCGAATGCACATAAATAGTGCGGAAAAGAAAGTATATCTTAAATGCACAAAATAACTTGAAATCTGGAACACCTAAATAAAATATAATAAGGTACAAATATCATACAGATTTAGAATGTCGATATTTTTGCAAATCTTAAAGAAGCAGAATATATTTAACATAATTATATTTTAAATTAATTAAAATTCTGATAAAGTAAAAACTATTTACAATTCTAAATTAAGATTTTTCAAATTCCTAATTTTACTCATGCACATTTGCTGAAATCACACAACAATTTCAACTTCAAAACTATTATATCTCATATAAGAATAAGATATTGTATACTAGTTTTAACATTCGACTGCTATACATGATATTCACACACGTACGTTGATTCGAGGAAACTGAATCGAATTCGAACCGCTTCTTCGGTCTACATTACATAATACACGCTACTCGCGGATGTTTTAGGTAACGCAGCCAGGCAATCCGGGTGGCAGGTATGCCCTGCAGCCGCATCTCAGGAGGATCATTTAACTGAGATAATTGCCAAACATTGTTCACCTTGTTAGCCGTTGCAGCTCGGCTGGCAAACTTGAGCGAGTTAATAAGCAACACGCTGGGACGACGGCAACGACTATAGCGACGACGATGACTATAAGGGCGTCAGGCAATAGAGGTGCCAAGGCAGAGGCCTGAGCATCGAACCGTGTGTAAATTAGCGTCTTCAATTTGTAGCCGATCGCCCTGACTGCGTTATGAAGCAGCAACCATAAAAGGCGACGGTCTTGTTCATTTTATCTTATGGCAGGGTTATTCGCGGTTATTTAACGTGAACGTAAATTCTTCTCTTAAGATATTTATTATACAACATTAAGTACATCATCTTTTCTTGTTAAACAGCGTGCTCTCTAACAAGATTTATGTAAGATATGTATTATTTAATCAAAGTATCCGCGTTATACCTGATTTTCATCATGCCTTGCAAAGAATCACTTCGTAAAAGTAAACGTTAAAATAAAAAAAAAAAGATGTTAATATCAATTAATTTCAAAAGTGAGACTCTTGTTCAAAACTACTATAATAATAATAATTTTCTAGTTTTTAGCAGGTATAATTGAAATTATTATTAGTGATACAAGTTTTCAACTTAGGAATTGGCAGTATTCAATTCATGACGAGAATAGTAATTCAATAAAACGATGAAGTTCTTCAAATTTCACCGAGCCGTTTTGTGCTTTCGCAGTCTTTGCCAGCATTGAAGCGAAGATGTGCGTTTATATACGAAGAGTCACGGAGAGAAAAAGAGAGAAAGAACACGACAGAGAGAGAGAGAAGCGAAAGGACGTAGGTAATTAAGGGCCGTAGGAAGGTTCAAACTGGAAAGCAAAGTCGAAGGGCGCCTCTCCTCTCCCGTGAGAGGCGTGAATTACACGGCGAGGCAAGCGAGCCGGCAGACAGGCTCATTGTCCTCCGCTAGTTTAATTAATGCAGCTGAACCGGCAGCTCCCTCATATCCTTTCCATCCTCCCCCGGCCACCCGTTCTCTCTTACCACCACGTTCGCCAACCCTGTCTCTTTCTTCCGTCGAGCCATCCCTTCACGTCGCCGATCTCGTGTATAGTCGTACACCATGGCCTCGAACGACGTACATGCAATCTACCAGAGGCAATTCCGCAGATCCGACAATGCCATCCTCGTCTCTCGTCGGGCTTTCGATAATGATCCGTCAATTAGTCGACGGATCAGTGATTCACGGACCGCGTTGGAGTGTCACTTCCTTTTAACTCTCCGCCGACTAAAATATTCGTACGCACGTATACAATGTATATATACAGATTGTGCATTGGAACATGTAATAAGTCAAGCAGAAACTATTGAGCGTATAAATGATTACTTGTAATATTACAGTACCATAGAATGTATAAAATCCATTAAATTAAAAATTTGTATATACTTTTGTCATTAAATATCACATTTTAAAAAAATTTAACAGAAAAACAAACATTACAAAGAATTGGATTCCGATTTATTTCTCCTTATTTCGCATTTAAGTGCGAAATTCGTAATTTAGAACGACAAGCGTGCATTCCTTGGAGTTGAGAACCTCGGTCTGTTGTTCGCCGACGATCCAACCGAAGTTGAATAAAAGAGAGAACGACAGATGTAAGAAAAAGAAGAAAAATATTATTAGTAAGAAACAATCATGCCACTTTCTCTGTTTCGCAGCAATATATCTTTAGAAGCAGAAGAAAAATGGGGAAAAAACGAGAAAGGAGGACGAAGCTTCTTCAACGTTGATCTCTTTCCAGCGAAATGTAATAAAACTCACGAGTTCCGTTTCCAAATTTATTTACCGAATAATCCTGGTAAAATAGTAGGAATCGGTGATTTTCAAGATTTGAAAATCACAATTACAAACTTACTTTTTTTCTCACTAAATAATCACAATAAACACTACTTCTTCCGAGATTATTTGAAGAGCAGAAACTGTTTCATAAGAAACAGAGAAACTTGTTCGGCTTTTTTGGTTTCTCCCTCAAGGCGCAGCGCTTTAGAAGAAGAAAACGAAGAAGAAGAAGAAGAAAGAAAAGGAGAAGACGAAGAAGAGGGAAGAAAAAGAAGACGAGGGAGACTCATGGCGGGGTCAAGGTGCCGCTCTGTTGCCGGCTCTTTTCTTGGCTCGAGCACTTGTAACGTAGTATCTGGACTTGCTCGTCAAACGCCAGGCCTGATCATCGGCCCGATTCAATTAGCTCTCGTTCTTGAGGCGCTCTTAGTTCACCGATGAGAAATTCTCCGTGTTTGGATGTGGAGTGACCAAGTTAGATACATTTGATCTGTTGCTGCCGAAGCCCTTAGCCCGACTCTCATGAAATAAAGTGATTTTTATCTCTTTTTAATTTCCATTAGTTCATTGAAAATTTATTTTTGAGATTGGAATAGGGACAGTCATGCTCGTATCTGACCGTTTTGAACCTATTAACCATTCTTTCATCGAGGTCAGATTAAGATAAACGATGATTGTTCCATTAAAAAAAAAGCATGCCATTATTGAAATCACAATTACGAGCTGTATAACAGCAAAAGTCATATAAAACTTTGAAGAAATTTAAATCTGGAAATAATATATGAAAAATAAGAATTTCAGTTAATTTTGATAATAAAGAATCATAAAATATTGTTTTGATAATTTTCGTCAACGCATGACGGTTAAAAAAGAAAACATTATTCGTTCAGAATTTTAAAAATTTACTTGTCAATAATTTAAAGTCGAACATTAAACAAAATGTTCTGTGATAAATTCTTATATTACAGATAAAATTGACATTAAATTATCCAAACAATATTGGCAATTGTATGGAGATTTGAGATACGCTGAGAACCGTGAATATTCTCTGTATTGCTATCGGATGAAATTAACGTCGCTCGACGAGCAGGTGCTAAACGAAAAACAGAACTGAAGTATTCATGAACATCCGCGCGCGCGCGCGCTTCTCTACCGCGGTGGCGGTTCCATGCTAATTCCAGGTTTAATTCCGATTATACTCCAGCCATTGTAGCGAAGAATTCTGAACCGGTTAACCCAGTTCACGATCTCCAGGATAGACACACACGCGACCTTTCGTGTCAGACGATCGTCGCGTTTATCGTCGCCGCGACATGTCGATCTAGGGTTTGTTCCACACGTTTCTCGGTGCCCTTCCGAGAAAAAAAAAAAAAAAAAAAACGCGGCCAGCGTGTATTCCCGCACGATCAAACAGCTGGCAAAGACGACGGGAAATGTTCTCAAGAGAACGCGACCTTAAAATTCTAATAAATTCCCGTACTCGCGTGTCGCTTCGGTTGAACGAATTTTCGAGGTGAATCGACGGCAGCGACGACGGTGACGATGGCAAGTGAGAGAGCAGGTGGATGCGCTTTATCGATTTTGGCATACCAGACAAGTTGCTTCTGCTTTCGCGGCGATAATTCGTCGACTCGGTACCTCGGCTTGGCGCGGCTTAAGTCGCCCACTTGGAAAGTTCATCAACGCAACCTGCGCTTCCCGTATTCAGATAGAATATTCCTGAACTCGGATGGATATCTGCGAAAATTTTCTATCCTATGTAGATATATTATACATTGTACGTGTATCAATTAGTAATGTTTAGAATATATGTACATATAAGATGCCAAAAAAGGTCACACTATAATAGCGTTTCTATCATTGATATCGTAATTATTATGTAGTTTCAAGCATCGACTATGAATATGATTTATGCTTATACAAATAAATATCAAATTCTCTTTTGTGCCAAACATATAAAGTATATGTATATATAAAACTTTATATATAAAACAAATTTTACGTAAGTATCCTTTCACTCTAAAATATCTTGATCAATAGAAAATCCAACTTGTCAAATATTCCGTTAACAGAAATAATACAGACTGGAATGATCAACGAGGTTTCAAGGTGTCAACGTCGCGCACGAAGATTGACCAGCCGGGTCAAGTAAGCAAAAAGTAGACATAGGAGAAGACGAAGAGCCACGAGGAAGTGGAGGAGGTGGATGGACGTCGGGACGCTATTTATATTCGATGAGGACGTTCAACCCGCAAGCACCCCCGCCTTCCTAACCGTGTATCCTCTCCGTCTCCGTCTCTCACTGTTTCTCGTTCTATCTCGCTCCATGCTCATCTCGTATCCACTCGGTGGCGACGTGAAAACGGATAAACTCGCGAATAAATCTCCCAGTTGTATAGCTGCGAGAACCTCCTGCTCTTCGTCTCTCGTGTTTCGCCCTACATCCTCATCTTGTGGTCCGAGTGCCTCACCACGGATTATCCGAGAGGTAGACACGCGTAAACGAGCCGGTTCCGCTGGTAATTTGAAGAATTAATCAACCGGACGAACAAAGTTTTCATGTACGACGGTGATCGATGACCGCAACCAGGTATCATTAACCGTACATGCATAACTGAGCAACTGAAATATAGACCTGAGCCAGAAAGACTAAATTTCAAACGCAAGGAAGACGAACTTGAAAACTATAATTACAATTATAGCCTTCATTATTTTCTCAATTTCAATGCCATACAGGATACAGGATGACATCTCTCAAAAATAATTATAAAAGAAGACAGTGTTAGGTAATTTTAAAAAGTTTTAGTTAATTCTAAAAGGTATTATTTTCTAAAGCGATACGTTAAACATAGATAACTTAGGCAAAAATATTATATAAAAATTATTCCAAATTTACATCGATTAGTATGTTAATAATTTTATTATAACAAGCGATTAAAATTTATTAATTTACTATCAGATCTCTTGGAATCAGCTTGTAAATTTTTAATCATTGATTAACCGCTTCACACGAACGTTTTAGCATCCCCAAATTTCGAGCAGCAAACTCACGTTGCTTCCGGCTTTTCATCCTACCGTGGATTTCAGGGCCGTCTATCGGTCTTCCGCATGTCGACTGACCGTGCGACACGCAAAATGAAGAAAAATTGTTGAAAGCGGAAGGAAAGCAGACGCGAAATTAGATTTTCTAGCGAGATCGTCGCTGCCTAGCGCGCGCCATAGGAGAGCAAAAAAATAAAATCGACCGGAGCTCAATCCATCCAACGAGCTCGTGTCGAAAGAAGGTGCATGAAATGAGAAAGAGAAGAGAGAAGCAAACAGAGAGAGAGAGAGAGAGAGAGAGAGAGAGAGAGAGAGAGAGAGAGACAAAGAGAAAGAGAGAGAAAGACAACTTCGAGAACTAGAGATTCGGTTCTCGATGGGAGATTCTCCGGGTAGGGATCGAATGAGAGGGAACTAGAAATGGAGAGAAGAATCAAAAGGTGGGGGTTGAACGCAGGGAAAACGGGATATCATCCACGGCCGTAATTAGAATCCACTTCGTGGAAATGGTCCCGAGGCTTCGGAAGGCTCGTTCTTCTTCTCTCGTTCCTCTGCTTATGATCCTTCAGCTAGGTAGATAGATAGGTAGATAGGTAGGTAGGTAGATAGGTAGGTAGGTAGGTAGGTAGGTAGGTAGATAGGTAGGTAGGTAGGTAAGTAGGTAGGTAGGTTGGTTAGTTGGTTGGTTGGTTAAATTAGTTGACTGGTGGTACAGTACACACGCACATACACCCTAGGAGCCCAGGATACGATTGCGTAATATATACGGTACAACAGTAACGACGATGACGACTCTTGATTCTCTCACGCATAACCGGGGAAAAGAGAATAATTTCAGGGGCGGATTCTCTGCAATTACGAGGTTGCGCGGTTATTATGTGAGGTTTTCCTCTTTGCTCTCTCTCTTTTTTTCGCCATCTTTCTTTCTTCATCTTCTTGATGTTCAAAAATTCTGCGAGTATACCGAGACGTACGCAGATAGACCGTGCAATCGCGACGCTATATGATAATAATACTGCAACGGCTGGAACGAAATTGGAGGGTATATCGGTCTAAAATTAAAAACTCGTTCACTTCCACTCACTTTGACTTGCTCCATTTATTTTGCACTTGTGTTATCATCACGGTTGTTTTCTATACATTTATACATATATGTATGCTACACACATGTATGCTATTAGTACATATATTTGTGTGTGTGCGTGTGTAAATGCATGATCAGTGTATATGGCAAGAAAGGTTTTGCTGAAGCATTTAAAAATTTAGCTGTTATATACGGATCTAAAAATAATTTTATTGAACTATTAAAATAATTATACAGGATGCTCAAGCTGGCTGCTAGAATGTCATAACTTTTTGTAACATTGCTTATCATATACTTGAGTTTCCTCTACATAATTATTTTAATAATCCAACAAAATTATTTTCAAATTTGAATCTATCTAAATATTTTTAAATACTTCATCAAAACATTCTTTTCGTATTTATTTCTTTTTTTTTTTTTAATCTACTTCACTCACTGTCATTCTCATTGTCAGTCAATTCCATGTCCCTATTATTACAATTAAAAAGAGTTGCTATTACTTTTTTTGGTCCATATTCCAACAAATATAACATCCAAGATATAGATAAATTAGAAATTATCGACGCACCTGCGTTGAATTATTTTTCAAGAAAATTCGACCGTGCTGATTAACTTCGATAATACCGTAAATGATATAGAACCTTCAATGATTGCATGCATAAAGAATATAGACGAAAAAGATCTTAAATAGTAACGAAAAGACACAATTTTGATTCTAGTTGGTTCTTGGCGGTCGGCCAACGCGCGAGGTCATTAAGTTTCGTGCCTCCTAGCAGAAGCAACGAAAAGTCGTAAGAGAAAACGGGAGGGGGTTAACGGAGGTTGACAGCCACCATGACGATCCGATTGAACCGTCTATCCTTTCATGCACCGTATTTTTAGTCACTGTCTGACGTTCTACCTATAGACGAGATCGAGCCCAATGTGCACTGACGAATTCAAACTAGCCAAAACTAAATGAATATTCATTGCTTTGCTGAATAAATTCGTTATTCATTCTGGAATTCAATTTGCAATGCTAGATATATCATTAACTAAGCTTTAAATTACGATTCCATTAAAATAAGATTTCGTTCGAAAACGTCTCTGCCGGAATTATTCCTCTTGCATCATCCAAATTTAATTTAAAGAGGTTCTCTTTCATTTTAATCATCCGTAATTTAATAATAAAAAAAAACGGCATCTTATCAGAATAAAATTACCGAGATTGATTTAATGAAACCTGATTTAAGTTACAATTATAATAAGAAAATACGATCAGTTAGAGGTAGGCTTCTTATTATCGTGGCGGTTGCCACCTTTTCTCGCCTGAGAACCTCTGGATGCACCACGCGGCGCGGCGACGCATTGGTGGGGGTCAAATGTCACACTGCGTGACTCACCGTCGCCTCCGAGCCTCCGAGTGCTCGCTGTAACTCCTCCTGCGTGTACACCTCGCGCGTCTGCAATTCGCGCCGCGCCTTCGACGAGCGAATTGATGGTCGGAGTCGGCGATTGCGCGACGAAGAGGAAAAGAAAGAAATCGCACGCTCGAGCAACGTCGAGAGACGTTGCTCGCTGATAATGCGGATTGATACCGCGACCCAAACTAACGTCGACTAACTTCCACGTAGATACCGTTTGCCGTCCATTAACAAACGCGTTACTTTGCATTCTAAGTGGAGCGCGAGCGTTTGCTTACTTTTATCCTTCCTCAAAGAAGCTACCTTATACCTATCGCAGGATCGATCTTTTTGCGACGCGATAAACGCCACACGTCCGCCACATGCCGGCGGAATAAATGCTCGTGTTCCTGTTACCGTCACCTGCCAACAGCTACTTGCTCGTCTATGTATTTAAATACGACAGATTTCTTTGTGCACATTGCGTCTTCATCTTTCGCTTTAGGTTTAAGAACGTAACGATCTTACACGACTCTCGCGCCAAGCTCTTCAGTCAAATCTGATCACAACACAAACATTATTTCACAGGATATAATCGTTTTTTCGTTCATTGTCCTTATCTAATATCTAATATTATTATAATTTCATGCGTACGCGACTATCTTTCTGTAATCAGCAAATAATGAAAAATATATTTTTCACAAATATTTTACAAGACAAATCTTTTAAAGTACAATTCGTTGAATAATATTTTGATTTCATACGGAGTTATCTTTCCATAACCAGGAAATAATGAAAAATATAATTGCTTTTTCGCGTCGATTAATATAAAAATCAGCGATATTTATTTAATAGATTCAGGCCAGATCGTAATAGTTACACTCTATTCAAGTGTAATAATAGTAGTGAGTTAAAAATGGCCGACGATATATACTCTGCAGTGCTGGCTCAAACGACAGATATAACCCGTCGATATCGCCGTCACTCCGAGCTGGCGTCATCTTTCAACGTCCGACGAGCGATGCTAAATCGTCGATCGTGCACGTAACATGTCGACATAACCGCTCGCTCTTACGGATCGCCGATTATTTAGACAATGGAAGTGCGATAGCGATCGCACCTGAGGACCCCAGGGGGATCAGAGAGAAGAGGAGACACGAGCGAGTCGAGCTGTGTAAGAAAAGGGCAGGGAAAGGTGGAGAAATCGTAAATTGATCGATCGTCGACGCGGTCACTCGTCGTCGGCTCGATATCGGCGTGCTCGACGGGTGTCGGGATTGTTCCGAGCGTGAGAGACCGTGAGACGCGAACGGCCCGATAATTCCGTCGCGGTAATTAAATCAGGTAATTAGGGCGGGCCGTAACTCAACGGGAGCATCGCGCCCCGTCCGTCGTCCCTTCGGCGTGGCTGTCGTTAAACCGTCGCCGTCGCCGTCGTCGTGCGACGCTCGTTTACGTCAGTTATTACTGTCAAAGTCGTCGGAGACGTACGTGTTTCCTTGGTATTAACGAGACGTTTTATTGACCCTATCGTAGGTAGACGCGCTTCCTCCGGGCGATTCGGTCGATTGCAATTCCAAATCTGATTAAGATAGCGACATGGCAAGGATTTGCTCGACATGGGAATATCAGCGATATTCATCATCGTGGTTAATCGCTCTCAAGTTCGCGTATCAGAAATTAATCCCGGTCTGTTGTTTTGCAGTTTGGTAGTATATATCTGAATATCTGCAAAATATGTTACGTATTTAGCTAAACATTTGAGAAAGTGAATTTTATTATACTTCATAAATTATTTTTTTGCAATTTTTCAGGAAGCATTCTAAAGAATGAAGAAATATTAATTATTAAACAAAATTCACGATACCATATTAAGAAAGAAATATGTTCAATATTTACGTTAGTCGTTTCAATTGACGTTAATTTCAACTATATATATTTTATTATAATACGATTTGTTTTTGATAAAAATACAAATGTACGTTAAATTCATATCAAATTATATCCAATTTGATATGAATTTAACGTACATTTGTATTTTTATCAAAAACAAATCACAAAAATAATTATTTTTAATTATTTCGTCAACCATTGCTTTTACAATACATTGTTAATTTAAATACACCAAATAAGTTAATTTAACTCAAGAAAATGTCTTAAATTTGACTAAAGTTTAGGTCATTATTTATGAAGTGCGTACGTTAATATACGTTGTTTATTTTGAAATTACAGAAATAGATTGATTTAAATTTTGACATATGTGAAAGTTAAAAACAACGAAATGTTATTTAACTCAACAAATTGGGTTGCTCCTTTGATGTAATAGTGTATCCTATATTTTTTATACACTACACACATTTCATTAAAATAAATATTTCCTCTAAAATTATTCGCTATTTTAATACGATTTTGTGATACGTAATGTATTTATAATTATTCTCGCTGCATATTTAAATTGTAAACTAGCTGAGAGACGCTGGTCCTATATTTCTATTTGCTCGTGCCGAATCTCTCAGTTAACGCGCTCGTTAATTAATGCGCGATTAGCATGTTTCCTCCACAAAGAACCGCGGATGAGTCGGAACATATATTCTCGGTAGAACGCAATTTTACTCCGGAAAGATAAACAGCGGCCGCCGCTGCGTCGCTCGCGACGTTAAATTCTGTCATGCGAATATCCCGACTAGTAGAAACTGTGAAACAGATGCAGCGAGCATCTCGAAACTTCGGATTTCAAGTACAACACGGTACTATCCGCCGACGCAAAGGGATTCGTAAACTTCTACGTTTAGCTTACAGTACCTTATCTCTAGATATATCTATATACAGGGTGTTTCGTACTCTCCGCATTTTCTCGGATACATGCAAGTTCTTTCTTTCCAATTTAGAATTACTTTTTCCTTAATAAATGTGTGTCGGATACATTAACATAATAATTTTCGAATTATAAGATAAAAATGAAAAAATTCAACTTTAAAATATGATTTATTAATGTAAAAAAATGCTCGTTGATATCAAACGGATCTCCCCTTTCAATAAAATCATAATTTATGATTAAAAAATTGAATGAGTTCTCGTAATACTTCACAACGAATATATCTCATATTCTGTACCTTCTCTATTCTAAGCGATCGGTTAAAACGCCACCGGATGATGAAATCAATTTCACGGGACTTTACTACCTCGGGATCCGGTCGCTCCAAGTTGAATATTGTTTATGGAATATCTCACACAGACGGGATGTGCTGAAACACGCTGCTATTACACATCGCGTCTTGCACGACACCCGGTCGACGTCTACGATCGTTAGAAACAGAAAGAGAGAACCCGAGGAAGAAAGGCGTGGAGAGCGTTTTCTTGCGCGCCACGCGATTATGCGCGCGGATACATGCTTATGTATGTGCTTTGCGCCGAGATTTATGTCGACGGCGATACCTTTCTCTCCGCATAGAAATGTCGGTAATGCGTTGCTCCGCCACGATGCCTCGTACGTAATGCATTATTCTTAATGAATCGACTGTGTGAAGCCTTATAACGTTTCATATTTCACTTATGCATCGATGAGGACTCGCCTCGTCTCTCATCGCGAAGCGCTAATCTCGTAACTGCCATCGGATTAAATGGAGCGAGGAAACATCACGATATTCGTGCACGTGTCAAAAATGAAACGTGATATTAAATGGCCCCAACCTCTTCTATATGTAACTTTCTATCTAATTGAAAACTGCTGCTCATTGTATGCTTAATCCTGGCGAGATTTGTGGCCTGAAAAGAGCAATAATCTAGCTAAGAAATCAATTACTTTTCACTACTTTTATTCTTCATTATTTTCTCACTAAGGAAAAAATGGTTGCAATATTGCAATGATTTAATTATAATTTAATAATCATAAAGAAAATCATTTTCGGTATCAAATATCGGTATCAATATATTTTTTCTTTGCAGAATAATTATTTATGCGATTATAGTTACAAATAATCTTCACATTTTTCTCTTTTTTTTTTTTATATGTACTTGTTTACCTCTTATTTATTTGCATTTTATTAGACTAAAATGCGAACTATTGACTTCAACTATTCGGATATACAAAATTAAAAGCGTGGGAAGAACGAGTTTATCTAATATTCAAAAAAATTTTAATTAGATACAAATCTAAAAATAATTTTGTTGGACCATCAAAATAATTACATAAGAAATTCAAGCATATTAAGTAACCCCGCAAAAAAATTTTGACATTCAGTAACCAGTTCGAGCGTTCTACATAATTATTTTGGTCCAAAATTATTTTCGGGTCTGTATATACACATACTAAATTCTTAGAGATATTTCAGCAAAACCATCCTTTTCATGCGGTAATATTTAGATATTAAGAAATAATGCAAAATACAAATATAAGTACATCGGAGAAATCGCGTTTTGCTTTACACTCTTAATCGAAATTCATCAGATAGTTGCGTCGACTATACACCTTTTTCGCGCGTAATATATACGACTTTAGATACGACACACCGATATCTATTTGCGGACAATTGCCGCGCATTGCATTGTCGTGCAGCAGCCGTTAATGACGCGAGGCGCGTGAATCACACACCATCTGCAATTGTTACCCGCTCGCTATTGCACGCGCGTGTGGTGACCAATTTCTCACTACACACACGCGCGATGTACATACAATACATCTATACGCACTCTCGCGGGGGACATCGCGTTATTTTTTGCACGTCACGAAACAAATATCTCGCATAAATCAAATTCAACGTCAAAAATACTTTGCCAATTTTAAAATTTTGCTGGAAAGAAGGTAATGATTTATACCTCTCGCACACGCATAGGATATAAATTATAAGCTATACCAAACTAAATATGCCAAACTGGATAAAAGGCACGACGAGCGCATTTCCGAAGAATTCCCGTTTACAAATTGTTTCCTGCCGTTTTTATCATATCTTGCGCGTCGTTTAGCATGCAAACTTTATCTACGCTGCGCTATAATTTACGATGACAGACTAATTTCCTGACAAGATTGTTAAACAGTAATCAACTTACATGCTAGTGAATCGTACCGAAAATACGGTAAGTAATAAGAAATTCACAAATGCCTCGAGTGAGATATCGTTACTCGGATTTTTCGTGTTTCATTTTTAATTGCGTGCTGATAATCACGCTGGTGCGGTGAGAGTCGTTCACGTTCGTCCATTCGTGTTCGAGGATATTAGCAAATAATACCTAAGACCCTCTTGAAAGGTGCATCGTGCTCAGCAACGCTAAGGATCCGCCCGTAATTTCAACATCGTACAGCCATAACGAGTCTCGAAGACAATGGCTCGTATATATCGGGTGGCAAAAGAGTAATGCGTGGGCCGACTGTCGTACCAAATAATGCATACGCAGCGGCGTATGCAATTCCGTGAGAAATTATTGTCGCGTGCGATCGCGCCGCGGGAATTTCTGTGTCTTGTCTTTGTGGTTTGCGACTCACCCTCGTGCTGCTCGAAATTAATAACGCGCCGGCCTTAATGAGCTTATTAACCGTGACGTTTCGTAAAGTCTCGTAATTTATTATATCGTTGCGTACGAATAGTCGGATTTTCAAGTTTTCTTAAGGATTTATTTATAATGAACGATTATTATTGTGAATTTTTGCGTATTGTACATTTTTCTTTCTCAAATGTGATTTTATAAAGGAATTATTTATATATAAACATCGTAAATAATTATTAACATATAAAAAATTAGTACTTCATAACTTGACAACAGAACGTTGCAAGAATCGCGAACTCCCAGTTTGAAAAGAATTGTAACAATAGAATCGACTTTGCAAAAAGTAACTGGTGGCATGTTTTCAGACAATACCACTGAAGATAGTGTATATAGAATGAATGAAAAGAGATACATGTGATTACAAGGCTCGACGGAGATCGCAAAAGTTTAAAGACAACCCTTAGATGAGTCGACGGACGAAGGGCTCGCCGTCGAGAGATTGTCTAGGGACTGGATACTGACCAGGCTTATTATTACGCTACTCGTTATACCGAATGCCTGGCTATTATCCTTCTGGTTTTTCTCTCTAAATAAATGACGCTAATTCGTCTTAATATGCGACATCCGGCCGTGCAACGCCTGCGCCTTATACGCACACTTATTCCTTTTGAAAACCTTCAAAGCGGAAAACAGTGAACAATGGCGCGATATATTTTCTCAAACAAACGTAACCGAAAAAAAAGAATCGTTCTTCTTGCAACAAAAAATCTTATTCCTGGCACTTGACTCATATTTGACTTCCCGTTCATTCCACATATAAATAAAATTGACTATAATAGCTGTTCCGCAGTACGCAGACTGTTTTGACGTATCGCAATTTATTTAAACGTGTTTTATATTTTTGGCCACGGACCCGTGTGCATCGTCGTGAAAAATCGTATGTCACGTATCTACGGCACGTAATATAACGGAATGTTTACGACACGGTAATAGATCCCGCAGAATGGCAGAGTAATTTTAGACTTCTAGCGTTCTGGAAGTTTCGTTGTAAACGTGCAATAGTTGGAAGCGAAAGATATTCAGTAACGTCGACCGCAGAAGGTATAGTGTTCGAGGAGAGTGCCCGTATTTCGAGAAGCAGCATATAAGAACGGTGAATAATATCCGTATCTATAATTCATGCGAAAACCAATATTATCTTCGATACACTTCAGAACTATACATCTACATTGTTCATTTAGTAATCTTTTCTTTCTTATTAATGATCCAGTTAAAGATAATATATCATATTATCAATTTTTATCTTTTAGGTATATCACAGCATGTATCTTATATCGATGATGGTAATATATCAATCTCATCTTTAAAAAAAAAATAGAAGTTGATAAAAAATTATTTGTAAAAAATTAATGACAAACTTATTTACGTGTGTTCAGTATTAATACCATAAAGAAGAGATTAAATCTATTTTCCAATAAAACAATTTTTTTACATAAATTCACATATTCAAAAGATACGGAAGCATGATTTTACAAAAAATCGTTTCACATAAATAGACTTCAATTTTCTATTTTTAAAAATTGAATTTATACATAGATATATATAAAATTATTAAACAATCTTTTATTTTCATACGCATGAGAACAATTGTATTTTTTCGCAAATTTCGTTAACGTGAAACAGAAAAATATGTTGATACCATTCCCTCTCACCAGCAATATCCGGCAACTGGTCAGGTCGATTACAATCGTCGACAGGAAAGCGGGAATTGTTCCACAAAAATTCACCTAATTCACGCAACCACGAAAATTATTTTATTTTGAAAAACAATACGACGTATTGTTAATGATGAAGTATTGCAAGAAAAAAATATCGGCATGTTTAATCGCAACGCGCGTGAGCAACAGATTAACGAGGGATAAACAAAAGGGGAGGAAAAAAAGGGAAATGCGCCCGCGAGTCCAACAAACTAAATTTCAGGTATGCTTGCCTTATCATTAGTCACGGGTGCGCCACGGTGTGAATTAGACTCAATTACACGGCCGCGAGTAATCCCGGGCAAACCGAGTATCCATTAATCGAGTTACCTGGAACTTCAAACTCGGGGAGTAGGAAAGTTCGCTTGCCATTAAAACCAAGGGCGCGGTTTAGACCTCCCGAGTTCGAAAAGCACAAACGAGCTTTATCCTTTTTCTCTTTCTCTGTTTCTCTCTCTCTCTCTCTCTCTCTCTCTCTCTCTCTCTCTCTCTCTTTTACCTTCTCATAAATTTCGACATTCACTAGTTTTACTGGCGGATTAATTGAAATTAAAATTAACAGTAATGCTAAATAGATATTATGCTGTTAAATTAAAAAATGTCAGATATAATAGCGGATCATTTTATAAATAATATTTATGATAATTAGAATGATATAAGTATGTCAAATTCTTCGTGAAACTCAAACACTTAAAAGAAATTTCTTACTGCGTTAAGTTATTCCTATTTAAATTTCCGCAGAGAAAAAGTCGGCTTTGAATGCATCAAGGAATACATTTGTATAATGCATACTTGCGTTCTGCATAATGACCTATGAATAAGAAGCTTTCAACGCATTGCGTCTATTTTCTCAACGTTTACCTATTTGCTTAGAGAATTTTGCATCTCGAAGTCGAGGATGCTTAAACTTCTAAAGCCCCGGAGCTTTTTCAGCTCTATGTCAAATTTCTCTCACCTTTTCTTCACTAGTAATACGTAAACATAGTTTGAAAGACGGTTTTATTTTCATATCCAATAAAATATAATTTAAAAGCATTTATTTTTAAACAATATAATTAAATAAGTTTTGAGGCTCAATTGAAATAAATCAATACGTACAGTAATGCTCTAGTCGATATTATTTTATTGTATCGATTATTTTTAAACTTAAGTAGAAAAAATAAAAATCTCAAATACTTATTTTTATTTTCTTTTGTACAATTACCCTTACAAGCTCGGATAAAAAAAAAATTAGGATGAAGAGACCAGACTAATGATGATGCTTTAATCCAAAATGAGATTCGTACACGCGTGCGGATTCAGGTTTTGCGAATGGTGCCTAAGTCCATTCGCAGCCTCATTCAAGAACTCGCGATGCCGCAAACCGCTAGTTTCTGTGAGCGGGGTAACCGCATATACACGTACATATACACGTACATACACACATACTTACACGCACATACATCTAATAGTCGCTGTATGCACGAAGTAGAGAAACGTATGGAATAGAAATCGACAGAAGCAAACGCGACACTGTACAGTTTGTTACATGCTCGTATAATACCGAGTGTCACCCGGCAGAAGATTTTATCGAGATGAAGTCCACGTGGGTCGCGAAATCGGATTGTCTGCCGCTGCTGCTGCAGCAGTCGCTCAGACTCGCAAAGTAATCTTGATATAAAAGGCGTCCATTGCCCGCGAAGTACGGATCGATTCGCGGGTGTGTTAATACTTGAATTGAATTAAATTACATGGCGACACTTAGATTACACGACGTGAACTAAACGTGGCTTAATTTCCGGACGAGAGAAATTCGAATCACGAAGACATTCCATGCATAAAGCAGGAAAATCATTCTTCCTGCGTAAGATTCTTGTTTCATAAAACAAGTTGATCTTCTTTTGATTTATCTTACTACTTTTCTTAATACAATTTAAACGTATTATATGTTTGATAAAATTCCAGATTGCCAGCATATATACATATTGTCATAATTAAAGTCATTTATGAATTTTTTTGAACAAAAAATAGATAAAAAACGATAAAGTATTTAAAAATGTAGCCAGATCTAAAAACAAGATTTTTAAGATCATCAAAATAATTACGTAGGACGCTGCTGAAACGTCAAAAATTTTTGCAATATTGCTAGGGTATTTTACATAATAATTTTGATAGTCTAACAAAATTATTTTCAGATTTGTATCTAATTAAATTTTTATACATTTCAGCGACATCGATCTTCCTGTGCAAATTAATAAAATATTAATTATATTAATAAATAATATTAAATATAAATAAATATTATTACTAAATAATACGAAAAATCTAAAATAAATTGTGCGTTTGTATCACTAATTACATTCAAACAGTTCAAATAATAGTGTGTTAAGATACTTTTACTAAGAGGATAAGCAACACGTAAAAGAATCCTATCCTGTTGAGAACCAACAAATTAGATTACATATCTAACTTTCAACATGATTTATGGAGCATTTGAAAGACACAAAAATTCAAGTCTTCATTAAACTTATCTATTATAAAACGCAAGGCTTTTTGTCCCATCAATATCTATAAGTATATCCATAAGTATATCTCATAACAAAAGCAAAAGAGAGATTATTTAAATGAATACTTTTGCTACGCATTTATCCCGGGATACTTTCACTCTTATCTCCCGCTGAGGATATTTCCTTCACTTTTACTCGCGCGATTCACTAAGTGCAAACCGGTGCACCGACCCGGTACTGCAGCACCGTGCACATTCGTGCGACACAATCGGGTGCCGCGTGTTACCAAGGGGGTAAAGGCAAGAACTGGGTTACTGGACTTTTATACGTGTACACCACGTGTCATGTGTGTGTGTGTGTGTGTGCGTGTGTGCGCGTGCTGGACGTCATGCATTTAAGAGCGTGTGTATACATACGTGTATTCGCGTAGCCGCTATTTGTGTCGTACCGGGCCGCGTTCGCGATCTATTATGTATCAACCTCAGATGTGTATATCACCCGCGGGCTGCAGGACAATGATAGATCAATGCGACACGCGTGGATTAATGGGCTGCACGGTTACACGTGTACATACCGGGGAGGAGGAGCGAACTCGCTATCTGCCCACTCGTATTTTCCTCTCCGCCGCCCGCTCTTCCTGTTATCGCGAAATACACGTTAATACATATACCGTATCGCAGCCGATGGTGATCTAAAATGAGAGTCCTGCTAGATAGGGGAATGCGGTATCGCAGCACGAATACTAGGTGTACTAACGAAGCTGTATATGTTTGTCGTCGAAATATCCAAAATTACGGAATGTCGAATGTAACGGAAGATTCGAAACTATTCATAAAAAATGCAGAAACCTTTATAATTATATGTGTATAATTATATGTAACTGAAAACATTAGAAATAAATTGTTTGACATCCGCTATTTATATTTCGTAATTTCTCTCTCTTAAACACAGTATGGATACTTTGAATAATCTGCGTAGAAATATTAATTATTCACAAAATTGCCGTTAATACATTGTAATTTAAAACAGCATCATTAAGTGCTTAAAAAATATCCAGTCGTTTTTAAATTACGACGCAACTTTTATTGCTTCGCGGTTTAATTCTCATTATTTTTCACAAGCGGAATCCATTTGCGAGGAACGCATGCTTAAAAAAGAATCGTAGAGAAATCCGCTTTGCGGTCTGCGGAATGTCCCGAGAGTGTTTAGAGAAGGTGCGAACGACGGAACAGCGTGCTACAAGTCGGTTTAACTTTAAAGAGGCAATTACACCGTCGTCGCACGGCCAGTTTCTCTGAGTCGACACAACGTGACCCGATTGGTTAGCCATTGGAGTTTATACAGGCAAACACGTCTTCGAGCGGGAAGAAAAAAAAAACTATGTTCGCGCGCCGCCGGAAATGTCGTTTCTGTGCTCGGCCTGCGAGAGTGACTCTCGCAGGTTCGTCGACCTGCTCTTTCGCACAGGCCAAACTCGACGAAGATCACGATAGAAGATCCTCGTTCGAAGGAGAGAAAAGGTGATATCTAAAAGGCGATAGTTTAAAGTAGCTAGATTATAGACAGTATAGACATTATAAACAATCAATATTATTGAACGATATTTGATATTACTAAGCAAAAGGTAGTAAAATAAAAGAAGGGCAAAGAGCCAATGACGTATATAAAGAAATTATAATTTAGATAAGCAAACTTAATACAAAAACAATTAAGATACAATAAAATAAAACAAACGTTTCAACTCCAATTGAGTCATTTTCAATGCCATCATACAGTAATATAAATGTCGTTCTGAATTAAAAATTCGTACATAATCTTACAATATTCTTACAATTCCTTAACAAAAATTTCTTTCTTCTTTCTGTGTAATACGCTGTGAGTCATTTTTATCAAGAATTAACAAAGTCATAAGAAAGTTCTTAGTAAATCTGTTAAGAGTCCCATAATACACAACGAGAAAAAAATGTAAAATGTAGTCCATTTCGTGGTACAATAAAAAAGTCTTTTTAATTTAATAGGTTATTATAAGCAAATTCGCAAAGGTAACGAGCATCTGACTTAAACGATGTCACAAAACGAAAAATAGATTTGATATTAATTATTACTCATTTGGAAGTAATATTAAGAGTTTGCGTGTATTGTCAATCAAAAATTCTTTGAAATCTATTATGCAACTTGTAAAATATTGGTCCATGGAATACTATTGTTCAATAAGGTACCAATTTATGATGATCGATGCTTATATTTTTATACGGAAAAAGCTAGATACAGATCTGAAAATAACGTTAGCTATCAAAATAATAATAATCATATTATCAAAATTAACGTTGAGTAGAAATTTGAATGGCTATTTTTAATTATGTCTATCTTCTAAAAACACTAATCATAATATCCTTGTTTCTTGTTTATTATTATACGTAGAACGATAGCCATTCTAGTTAAAGAAGTGCTATTCAATTCAGAAATGTTTAGAATTTGTATTTGACAAATCACATTCTTAACTTGCTGAACAATCAGGTGTCATCTAATTCGCCTCAGAAATATTTAATCGAATGCAATCGATACATGTCACTAATGACATTAAAGTAAGGCGAAAGTCAAATATTAATAACAAGAATTAACTAAATTACTGCACAATTTGATTAAAAGTTATATATTAAGAGTTATATTAAATTGTTTAGAGAAGGAATCAATAATATATAACTAAATTATAAAATATAACTAAACAATAATATTGATCATCTATATATACGGGCTTAAGAAACGAAGCTTGTGCCATAATTGATAGAAAAATATTACTAACATCTGTTATTATTGTTCTTGACGTATGAAAATATCCAAGAATGTATTTCATATTCTCATCCCTTTTTTTGCGTAAAAATAATCGCAGAAACTTGGGAAATAAAACATATTTTCTAACTCTTAACGTCGCATTCAAGGAAACTTTATAGTATAGATTTTGTAGAATTTTCAATTAAACCGCATGAATATTTTGTGATGTGCTTCGGATGATAGATAAGACAACTCATTGATACCTCGATCTGATAAATGGTGAATATGAGATTAATGAACCAATCGAGATCCGATGGATCGATCGAGCCGCTTCGGTTGCCTGTCAATGAGAAGTGCCTCTCAACGAGAAGTTGAAAGGAGTTGGAAAACTGTAAAATCGATTATACATCCATCTTATTTATACACGCGCTATATACCACGCAATGCTACTCTACAATCCATTTTTTACCACTGCGAAGCTACATTCCAACTCGTAAACAAACACATTACTTTATTTACACGCAATAAAAATGTAAATAGGTCTTATTAATAAAAAATAAAAACAAATTTATATTTAATAAACATTTATGAAAAAATAAATATTTCCGTCAAAGTATTCGAAAAACTCGCAACAAAAAACTTGCAACGTACCACGCGCGCACGTTTGCCAGGAGATTCAGTTAAAAAAAAAGCGGCGATCTGACGGATGCGATCACAACCAAGCGAACCCGTCCCCTTTTCCTTCCTCCTCTCTCTCTTTCCTTCCCTGTTCCCGTCTTGCCCTCCCATGCCGCAGAAGCGTACGTGGGCGCACTCCCGGGCGCATCTGCATAATCGTACGTAAATTGCACGAGACATCGCGCGCGGTAATATATTGCGGCCGGGAGGGTCGGGCCGACGCGCGGCGTTCATATGCAGAGAGGATATGTGCAGTTCGTGCGGATCGGTCGGCGCAATATGCGTGCATGTCCGCGCACGCCGCGCCGTACGTCGAGCAACGGTACACCGTTGCGACCGGTTAATTCAGTTAGTGGATATGGAAGGATACGAAAGGGTGAGCGGGAGAGAGAGAGAGAGAGAGAGAGAGAGAGAGAAGGCTGCTGAACGCGCGCATCCCTGTGGTTTGTCCGTCGCTCGGCTCTTCTCTCTTTCTATATAGCTGTTTCTCTCTATCCATCTCTCTTCTCTCGAGCGTACGAGAGAAGAGAGTACCGGGTGACGCAAACGTATCGCCGGATGACGCTGCAACGAGGGTGACCCGCGTGACGAATTTTGCCGAGTAAGCGCAAACTCGCCCGGCATCCCGAGTAGCAGTCTCTCGAGAATTATCCGCCAATTACACCGTCAGATTTCTACTGCCGTTCGAATCGTTCGGCCAAGAACAACTCTTCTCACCTCTTCCTCTCCCCCTCCCCTCCTTTTCTCCTCCTCCTCCTCCTTTATCCAAATGTAAGTAGAATTACAAATAAAATGAATTTGTCTTTCTATACAATTAAAGATTTAAAAACCATCGCAGGATTGAAGAAAAATGTTATAATACGTACAATATTAGAATAAATTTTCGTCGTATATATCTAAATGTATAAATTCGAGCTAAAAGAATTCACAGAAAATATGATGATATTTAAATTAAGGGAACAATAGAAATATATTGAAAATTTCAACGAATAAAATATATTTTTTATACCAATTTATGATAAAATAGCTTCATCACTGAATGCTGCTGGAGGAAGCTAATTTATTTAATAAAATGAAAATTTCTCGGTAAAATTTGTATTTGTGGTCCGTGCTCTTTTTTTTTCCAAAAGGCCGTCCAATTAACGATAAATTTACGACAATTTACGCCAGAGCTTTTATTCCGCTTAAAAAGCGACCCGATCGATGATCATGCTATAAATCGAGAAAAAAGATGTTTTCGGGAGAGACGTAAAACCGGCCGACGGATAAATATTTTATTACTCAAACGATTTATTACATTTTGCCGGGGCGCACCGAGGCAGGAACGGAAAAATTCTCGTTACACCAGAGAATGAAATAACTGAGTCGCGTAATTAAATGTTGATTCGGCAGCCCGTGACCGTTCATTTAGCAAATTTGACTGGAATTTTTCCCTTCATGTAGAAATTGAAAAATATTCTTTCTCTTTATTACTCAGCCAATATCCTGACAGCGTTTCCGCCAACATATGACATTTTTAACGATCAGAGAAGACAATTTTTTTCATTGACTTGAAAATCAGAATTTAGACAAGTTTATTATAATTTGTAAAAATAACTGTAAACGAACTTCTTCGCGAAACTAAGTTTTTTATAAAGTTGAAGTCATCGTTAAAAAAAAAAAAATCTTATAAATGAGTGTGATAAAAACATAAATTAAATGATCACAAAATAGATCTCAAATAAATAAATGACTATAAAAATAGACTTGCATGACATTCTCCTTTGCTACATGCAGATATTATTTTCTTCCGAAACTCCGTGGAAAAATCTTATCCCCCTTTTAAATTCATTTTCAAGCTACTTACGTAAACGTACGGTTTATGGAGCAACATTCAATTAGTTGTCAAATTAAGTGTCTACGATAACGCATCGATTTATAATAGCCTTATTAATGCACGAGGAAAAAGAAATGCGAAAACGCACGTAAACAATGCGAATTCTGCGAAACTGTCCGCAGTTGCCCACGCCAATGCAGGCGCATTACTCACGGCCCATAATGCACCCACGCTCGTCGCGTCGTTTCGTAAATGCGTGTGCGCAAACGCGTGTAAACACACCGCGATCGTACGCACGCGGATCGTTTGAATAATGCGACGCGCAATTACTGGCAACGCAACCGAACGGGACGATGTGATTCGTTTTTCCTTCCTGTATATCATTCGCGGTTATTTAAGCTCCACGTGATAACATTCGCATTTTCTCCGCGTAATAACTGAATTACGCGCGTGGCGTTATTCATTCAAACGGATACAATAAATAAAATATACACATAGCAGCGAATAAAATTTCGTATATTTTAATCGCGTAAAAGCTAAAGAAAATTTACTCTACCGTAACTAAATGCAAACCAAAAAAAAATCAAATTTCATCCACTCGCTGCCTCGTAATTTTCTTGTCTCTCAAATAAAATTACTACCACCGGTCGGAAATAGACTTTAACGTAAATTCTAATTAATTTTGCTATCGTTATGCGTTAAGTATGTTAAATTTTGATATCTACATTTTACGTTTTCTCTCTACCATGTTTTTTTTTTCTATCAGAATATTGGAGGATCGACTTCTATCGGATATCTCATTAATGAGATTTTTACGATATGCTGCATCATATCTGCGCGATAAATTTGAATTTCGTGCCAAGGTCTGTCCTCGAACAGTAGAAGGCGATACATCTGATTTAATCATATCTAAATGTAGAACCAAATTCTATTTCAGATCTTCTATTAGAAATCAAGGACGATTTATTGGCTCGTATATTCGTTACTCGCTATTTCTTTCGTTTCTTTCCAAAGTAAATCATTAAAACTTAATCAAATTACATTAATCGAAGAACTCGCGCGGACAACGACTCCAGTGAAGTCTCGCAGTATCTAGACTGGTTGCTACCTCGGTTTAAACGGAAGCGGTAAATTAGCCAGGACAGAGATCTATTAATATTTCAGTCTCTCTGTTCTTCGTTGTCTCACTCGTCTCCACTTATACTCCGTGAACTCGTCGAGTCTCCATTAAATCCCAGCGAAACTCTTGCTTTCGTGCACGTCGTTTTCGACGAGCGAAAAGGGGAGATTTCCGGTCTTCTCACGGGAAATTCCAAATCGGGTATCTCGTTATAAATAATCGCATTATGGCCTGCTCGAAAGTTATTTTCAATAAGTATCGATCCGAACTATTAAAAAGAGCAAAAAGACGATAATCGCGTATGTTATTATGTGTGTGGCACTTTATAGTCCATAGTTTTCACCTTCTCATGCTATTTACGCTGTCTTCTCGATACACATATATTTTCACAATATCTTAAACTATTATTCTTAAGTCAATAAATTTATTTAAACTAATATAAAATACATGTTTTTAACACGATACTTTTAATGAATAACTTCATTGAATTAATTGAAATCTTTTATAACTAATATTAATGAACTCTAAAAGAAGAACTTTTAATATTTTCTTTTTTCCTTCAAAATCGTATCATTTATTTCATAATATAATGCGTGATATACAGATATATATATTTTTCGGAATAAAAATAATACGAAAGTCTAACATATGTTATATTAGACTCTAGTATTATTTTCATTAAAAAATTTTTTAGCTAAGTGAATTTTTTAACATGTTCATAGATTTTAACTTTTAATATTCATCTCAAGTATTCACTAGTTAAAAAATGTTTTAATGGCGTTTAATGTGAGTACTTTAACTTATATCTTTAGATCTCTGTCTAAATTTATTATAGGTATAACGAAGTCTTTACGCATGTACATTAAATAGATGTTATCGTCTGTAAGTCGAAAAAATTGAAACTGATATTCTGGAAATAAGATCTGCCGGGATTGGACAAACGCGATAAATGCACGCGAGCGAGATAGTTAATTGCGCGGCGTGTCGGGCGTGTTGGATTCGCAAAGGCTATGCACTCGGAATTGAATGTTCCGTCATCGGATCCACGACGGGCGAAGCCCCGCATTATACTAATTACCCTCATCTTCGAACACACGCGTGTAGTCGCGCCGAATTTTTTCCGTATATCTAATAGCGTCGTGTGCACACGCATTAATCCACGCATGAGCCGCACGCTAGGATAGGCAAGTAAATATGACGCATACAACGCGGAAATAAATCGATGAATGTAGGATGCCCGTAAACGCGCACGTTGGCTATTATCGCATCCGGATCTCAGAAGCGGAAATCTATATATGGAAACTAATAAAGAGCTGCAAACCTCCAGCTGTCACGGAGCAATTGCGAAATAATCTCTCTCTCTCTCTCTCTCTCTCTCTCTCTCTCAGAAGAACTTTTCAATTTATTTATGCTACATACGAGTCGTTGTGAAAATATTGGATGGAAACATTTTTTTCTATATTTTGAAAAATAAGAAATTAAAATACAATGAAGCAAAAAGTTAAAATGCATAATAAACTCCGATTTTTATCACAATATCTTTTTGCAATTCCAGAAATTTCAGGATCACAGATGACTGTGGATCAAATTAAAATTATGCAAAGTTGATGCGCGCGCTTATTCTCACTCTACACTTTTATCAATAATTTATTGCATAAAATGGGATATGTATATTACACGCATACTCGAAGAGATTTCTCCTTATAGGAAGAAAAAAAAAAGAAAAACAAATTTAAAAAGATTCAGGTCTCGGGAAGTCACCATTCGTCCCCCTGCAGCCGCTAGCCGGTTCATCCGTCCATTTGTGCCTGAAGACACGGACAGACACTGCGTCGGGACACGTTAATATCACAGATGTACGAGATGGAGGTTCTTAGTCACCGCGGGACATTATGGTAATGCACGCGTGGTTGCGCAACACGGTAATGCGGTTACGATTCATTAAGCCGCGCTCACAGGTGGCGGCGACGGAGGCAGGCGAGGAGGAAAAAGCGAAGGTCCGACGCGCGGGACTCGTCGAGCGAGACGACGGAGCTGTTCCCTCGCACAAAGAGTTGCGGTGGCTCTCTTCCGACAGGATAATTCGTCCTTTTCCTTTCTAGCGCGGCGAGTCAGGCTTGGATTTTCGAGCAGCCTCCCGGACCTCGCCTGCAGGGACGAGAGAACGCGCGCGATTCGCTATGCACCAGGCCCACGTTGGCGATGTAACGATGATTCATATGCGGAAAGAGATCCGCCTCGTTGGAGCGAAGCGCGGGAAAGGCTATCGGTACAGAAATCCTGGCAAGAATTTACGCCGCGCGCGTCTGACGGAGAACTACTTGTGTGCGTACATATCTACTCGTTTGCTTGAGTACTTTACTATTACAACTGCTTGCAACGATATCCGCGATAAATTCTGATACAGGACGTTCCAGACTCCAGACGACCAAAAAATAGAACCATTTTGCGCAAACTAATTATATATTTATCAAAAATGACGTTAAAAAGGTTATATTATCACGTGTGAGCTATCAATCTAATTTAATAATTGTTTAATTATTTATTTAACTGATTAAACTATGTAGATAAATAGAGAAAATCTTTTTTTTTAATAACTTCAAGTGATTGATATTGAAAATTAAATTAGTACGATAAATAACTCCTTGTAATAACTGTCGTTAAGAAATTAGATACTTCAAACACATTCAAGAATTTATTACTGAAAGGTAATTTTAGCCCATATGAAATATTGGAAAATAACGATGGAATTGTTCTGCTGTCGGATGCTAGAAAAAAAAACACGCAAGCGTAACTTTGATGAGACGTTGATTCACCGAGCAATGAGGAAATAAACCGCGCGATCCTCGCATAGAAGGCTCTCGTACTCGTTGCAAAACCACTAAACCGCAAAGCAGAGGTAATGGCGCTTGTCTGGGGGCAGCACAATCAAGGACGTCGCTAATCCCTGGCACATTTGGCGAACATGCCATTGATTAACCCCCATCATAATTAAATCTTTAATGATCCCCAAAGAAATCAGATAACGCATTACTACAGTTATTTTTGGAGAAACATAATATAAATAAGTACACGCATGAAGACATTCGTTTTATATTCTACTTACTATTATTTATTTTTAATATTTAAACACGATATAAAATCGAATTGTGTGCTATTATAAGCGCTTTGTATTTTTATTTTCATAGAAATTCTTCAAATTATATTTGAAAGAAGAACAGACAAATGTCATAAGAAGGAGAGAGTCTAATAATATTACTTACAAATTACATAGTTTTACAAAACAATACAAGTCTTCTTTGACGTTTCTATCCTACACGTAAAGTATTTTTCAGTTTACGTGTATACGCAAAAATATTAATCGAACCACGCCTTTTATCGGGGTGTATACGCAATTATTTTGCAAAGGGTGATGTGAAAGGATATCTTTGTTTCGACGAGCAAGCGACAAATCTCGTTCCTCTTTGAAGGGACGCGACACGACGTGACGCAGTGCATCGTGTCGACTCGGTCGGAACGGAACGACGGGCAGGAATCGTTTATTGTGCGAGCTCGATTAATCCTCCACCATCGCCAATTTCGTCGAGAACCCATCCGGCTAGCCCAGGGCTCATGCAGTCGGCGAACATGTCCCAGGGTGAAAAGTTATGCTACGGAAGCCAAATAACTTGCCGTATAAATGCGAGTCCCTTCTCCTCCTCCTCCTCCCCTGTTTGTCGTTCGCTCACGGCGGTGGTGACAACAGTATTTACACATTATTGCTTGCATTCCAATACATTACATGCGTGGAAAAATAATTTTCCGATGTGGCAAAATTTCTGTGCGTAGTGCAGAAAATTCGAATATCTTTTAAAATCGAATATATAAAGGGGTATATGAGTGAGAAAATAATCAGAATTATCAGATAAAGTGTTGATATTTAAAGATATACATGAATATCATATAAAGATAAATATTTAAAAACTTCAATTGGAGTAAATAATATCAATATTAACATCATGTTCCGCGTGGATCGTCGGTAATCCATGTTGAACTTTTCATTCAGATCGTTTGATTTTTTATTTTAATTATAAAAAGAAATGTTATAAAATCATTTTTTATAGCATACGTGGATATGTAATTATGACATGATGCAACCATGGTATATTAGACTTTCTTCCTTATAATATTTGTAATTTTTTAAAATTATCAAAAATTTGTTTCTCCTTAAAATATTAGCTTTTAAGAGTAATAAATTTAGGAGAAATAAAAGAGGATCTTGCACCAATCATAAAATACCTAATATTTTTCAAGAAACAACTGATTCCTAACATAGATTAATTTAATTAATTAGAAAGTTAACGATAAAATTACTTAAATATTCGGCAAGTTTGGAACATATAGAAATAATAGAATAGAAATTGAATTAGCGAGCGCGAGTGAAAAGAGTACAAACGTAGTCAGACCGCGAGGCGTCGAAAGACTATCAGTGAAGTCGCGACATAGAGCGGTTTCAGCGAAACGTGGCCGCGTTTGCTTTACGAATCGCGGACGAGTACTCGTGAAGAATAAACGGCTGAGTAAACGGAGGGGAACGACAGTAAGAGAAGGCGACGCGATGCGACGCGACGCGACGCTCGAGGAAACATACGAAGCGGGTGGCACAAGAATCGCGACGACGGAAAAAGGAACGAGACGTCGACGTCCCGTGGAAAAGGAAGGGCGACAAGTGCGACAGCGAACGAAGGCGGAAAACGACGGACTGTAAAAGGACGATAGGAAGAAAAAGAACGAGGAGAGAGGAAGGGAGGAGGAGAAAGAGAAAGAGAGACGAAGAGGTGAAGAAAAGGAGAAAGAGAGGCTTGTACGGTGTACAAAGAGCGCGTGCAAACGCGCCAATTACGAACTCGTCCGAAGACGGCCATTAAGAGTCGCGACAAACAAACGACCAAACCCTTTTTGTCGTCCCTCCCGAGGAGGGAGGCCCCGCGACGATCGTTCTAACGATCGTCGGTACACCTTCGCGTGATTTCTCAGCCGGCAGAGAGGACGAAGAATCGTCATCCCTCTTCCTCCGCCATCGCTACCACCATTGCTGCTGCCGTTGCTCTTCTTCGCCCCGCGCGTTGTCTCAACTCTCTTCGGGTTCGCGAGTGGTTTCTTTGTCGAGATTCGCCTTGCCTTTGATCTCGGCGGGAGAGAATCTACGTCGCACCGACGACATGGTCGTTCGTTCTCGTACGGTCCCGCCAAGCCGCCGATCCGCCGAGTCGTCCGGTTCAACCGGATTTTCCAAGAGGGCCCCCGCGTGCGCGCGGATCACATGCCAATCGTACCGAGATCTTAAGCAGCTTTCATCGCGCCCCGCACATCCCTGTACCCCGTCACAATTGGCGACTGTTGCCGCCAACAATTGGTCGAGCCACTTTTTGTCACGTCGCGATAAATCACTGATAACCAGAGACCAGGACCGGTTTGCCACTTTATCTGTAGTTAATTTAGCACACGCATTCAGATAAAATTAATATTACCTTTTTTATTGCAAGAGATTGAGGAGAAATTATAATCCATGGACTTGTTAGATTCCTAATCAGCAATAAAAAAAAAATGCCCTATAACGGTAATTTAATAAGAAGTTAATTACAAATTAATAGGTATGAGTTATTCAATCGTTGCAGATTCCGTTTTTATTTAAAATTAATTGTTTGTTATTAAGGCTAACGTATATCATTCTCGATATTTCCAATATTAAGTATTGCAACATGCATGTATTATTCCAACGGTAATGCGCTTACAGAGCGACGAGCCCTTGGTCGACAATGTATATTATCGTTGATCGATTTACGTGTTTTCTAAGCATCTGCCCGGAACATCACTACATGTATGGTTCGTCGATTGTTAATAATCGATTCACCGGTAACTGATAATTATTTAATTAACAATTAATTATTTGCGGCTGTTAACGACGTGAGTGGCTCCGCGGTATCCCCGGGGGCACTCCGGGGTTAATTACCTCACAACGTTCAGCCGACTGTGATATCAATGTACCTAGTTTGTGCTGGGGAAACCGTTAAATAGTCATATGCATTTCCAATCTGCGTATCTGTTGTATCGGAACGCCCGTCGGCCGTAATTACAGTATGCAACAGCTTACCTGAAATTATCTGTCTAGAATACCTCGGACTCTCTTAAGAAAAAAATATTCTTTTTTATCTACAAATATATACTTTGCCCTAACACACAGAGATAAAAAAGGGACGTATTACAATGGAAATATTTCTTGCTAATCGATAAGAAAAATATCACATTTATCTATTATTTGTATCTCCGTCTTTTGAACATAAATAACAATGTAGTACAATATATTATCGTAATTTTCAATTTTTTTCTTTTCTAGATTTTATTATTTATACACTTGTTTTTCATCATAATAGAATATATCCATTTAAAATTTTTTGTAATATCTGTATATATAAAGAAACAGGACTGAGAGAATTTGAATCAAGATAAAAAAATCAATAATATTTAAATTTTTATATTTATCATTATTTCTTTCAATTCAAATTTCAATATAAAATACGCAGCTATAATATTTTCTAAAATATATATATATATATATTAGGTGTTGGAATTAATTCGTAGCGTTTTTTAATGAAAGAATGTTATTTATTTCACATGAGCATTAAAAAATACATTAATGAAAGTACTTCCCATCACTTGTAAAACGCTACGAATTAATTCCAACACCTAATATATATATATATATATATATATATATATAAAACATATTTCTTTAAGTTTTTATATACCTTTTTAATTAATTTAATGAAAAAATCTATTGAAATAAATTCGAAAATATTACATCAATTTTTTATATCTTAATTATTCTCAACTTTTAATAAACATCTAAACTGTAAAATGTATTATACATGAATTAAAATCATGTGAGATTCCGTCCATTGAGAATCTTAAAAAAAAAAGTAATGCATGAAAATAATTCACGATAAATTAAGAGAAATTTTTGCACTATCATTCTAAAATTCTAATAAATACTTAATATAATTTTAATATGAAATTCACTCACAAAAATTGTGACTTAAATAATATAAAGATTCCACTATTGAAACGATCATGGAAATAATGATGTATTTTCCTTCAATCACAAAAGCTACACGACAGAAAACAATTTCCCTTTGCGGTGATGTACTTATTACAACTACTCAAATATGACTGCTTCTTAAAAGCATAAATCTTTAAATGATAAATATGTTTACAAATATATTTACATGATAAAGTTATCGTTAACCGGAATAGATAATTCTATGGACGAAAAAAAGGGACGTACTACAATGGAAATATTTCTTGGTAATCGATGAGAGAAATATCACGATTTATCTATTGTTTGTTTATCTCCGTCTTTCGAACACAAATACTCTACTTTGTCCTATGTTAATTCAACATATCGTAAACGCCCTTGTTTATGTTTTAAATCAAAAAGGGGATTGCTCTTATAATGATATACAGTGAGTGCAAAAAGTATTCGTACAGAGAAAATATTTTTTAAAAAAACTTTATTTTTAAAAAGTAAATATTATCTAGCGAGAAATAAATCATCGATATAAATACAATGATTTCAACGTTAATTTGACGTCGATTCGACATTTAATTGTTCATTTCTTATTGGATAATTAAAAACTTATTCATAAAGAATAAAATAGACTGTATGTTTCTTAAAATATATATACCAAAAAGATACGTATTAATTATACAAAATATATCATCTGAAAAAAAGCGAAAATTAAAAATTGTATTGTTTGAATGCTCAAAAAGTATAACAAATTTCCTTGTACGAATACTTTTTGCTCTCACTATATATTTAAAAGAATAATCCAATGAAGGAGAGAGATGATTCCCACGTTATCTATCCCGATTTTTCTAGTCGCGCACGCTCAGAGCTTTTCAATTAAATTTTCATTTTCTCTTGGAATCAGCAACGCTCTCTTTTAGTCTCCAATGAAAGACGCTTAATTGTCTCGCTTAATCGCTACAAAGGCGTAGATCATCATCGTAATATAGCTCCTATATATACAGTAATTTGTTACATCCCGGCTACGCCTTCACGCCGGTTCTCCATATTTTTCGTATAGCCGATAATTTATTGCATCGTTACGTAATGTAATAAATCGCATGTATATGTCGACCGATTACTGCGAGTACTTTTCCGAGTTTTACGATCAGAATCATAAGTGCGCCAAGAAAAGTATCGAGTCACAAACTCGGGATTGCGTTCCTCCGCTTTTTTTTTTGCCTCTCTCATCCATAAATCTAAAACGACTTTACGCAAATAGGTAGGCTTTTAGGTTTTACGACGAAAAGTACCGGAGGTAAATACGATTTAACGCCATACAAATAACGCTGCTGATCTCGGAGCTCGTTTTCGAGCAAACGGAAGAGAAGTAAAAGTTTTCAGAGGCGTCGTCAGGCTGGACGTAAAATTGGAAACCGCCGCCAAGAAAAATATCCATCCGCGCTCATTTACTCCAGTTCCATCTTCATTCGTGCACCGCTGAAAGATCTACGACGGAGACGACGTTTCGCCACGTGGCAATGCGCAATAAACTGCAGCATTAATCGTCCACCATTTTCTACGAAACAAAGATCCAATATTCCAGGAATTTAAAAATAATACTGACATCGCGCGCGCGCGCGCGCGCGTTATTGACGTGAAATAAACCGCGGCATCGTAGTCTGCGATTTAGATAGAAGAAAAATTTCAAACAGTGACGTCAACCGCGGTATCGGCATACCAAGAATTCGAGTTTATCGATGTTGTTAAAGTAGTATCGAATTTACGTTAATAAAAAAAAAAGGCGTAAGAATCAAACGAGGAGCACAGGAGCGTGTTAAAAATTAAGTAAAATAATAAAATACATTTATTTAAACGAGAAACATGTCGTTACACCTTTCTGCTTTTGAGCAATCTTTAATACAGCCATCTAATATCAATTATGTGAAGTAACAGATCATTAATGTGCCGTGAAGAGTCATTTCGTAAATAATGCATCAGACCGTGGGGAAAGGTTATCCTAAAGACTAGAAATAAATTCAAGTGATGGAATGTTTGTCAAACGTCAATAATATTTTTCTCAGACATGGAATCGTTAGATTTTTTAATCCGAATATTGAAACTATAAAAAAATATATAAAAAATAAGAGTGTGGAACAAGAATTTCCAGATTCTGTTTTACAGCAAAAAACCAAACGATGAATCTCAAGTATTTCTTTTACACAATTAGAATTTTGTCGTGACATTATGTGTTGTTATTTTCTGTTCTACACTTTTCTTGATATGACAACTGGCGTTGTAACATTACTATATGAAGCATCTTCACATATAAAAGAACATGTTTATTTAATTACAACTCTCGACTGTTGAATTTAATGTCAACTAGATGTAACTCTGCGTTTTAAGAATATTATTGAATTACTGAAGATGGCCAGATTGTGGCCGAAACGTTTAATGTTTTAATTAATGTAATAATAATTAAATATCACAAACTATAACTTGTGCTGTGGTTTTTTATGCTCTTATTTTTTATATGTTTTGATATTAGAACCACGTTAGTTTTCAAGGTATATTATAAAAAAATAACTATTACGTTTAAAATTGAAATAATGAAGAATACAGAATCGAGATAAAAAGGGACGGTCTCGTCTGGCGTAACGTATGTGACTAAATAACGATTTATTTGCAACTAAAACCTAAAGTTCTTGTTTTCTCAACAGAAAGAGAAAGAGGAGAACGGAGAGAAAGAGAGGGAGACGAGAGGGACAACAACCACGCGCGCACGTGTGTCGCAATGTCCCTTAACGACTGACGGCTGCTGGAGAACCGGTCGACCTCGATACACCTCCAGGCCCGGTTCTCCTGTACATATTACTCTGAGTAATATACGTATTCCCGATACACATACATTGCGCGCGAGCTGGGATTTTGCACAATCGCCGATGCCGCCGTCGACACCGCCGTCGCTCACGAAGTTAAAACTATACCGTGGAAAATCGGTTTTACCGTGACTCGTTTAAATAACGGATCACACGTTTTTGCGCGACACAAACCTCTCCGCAATGCCACGCTATTGTAACGTCGCGCGGTCTATTCTATTCCATGGTGCGTCCATGGGTGTATTTAACTCGTAACAGCGAACTCGGAAGGTCGCATAAGAAAATGTTTGGACTTGCCTGTCTTTTTCCCACATCTCGAATATATACGAGCCTTCTCAATTCGTAGATAAGTTCGTTAAAAAAAAAAATATGTAATCTTCTTTTAAGTACAAATTGTAATGTGCAGCTGTAAGAATTTTAAACTCCGAAAAAAAATTCCTTTTACGAAGTTGGAAATTTCGCGCATGAACGGATTAACGAAATTTCTCGATCTACTACTTAATGAAATCATTCCAATGAATGTTTGAGAATAACTTGGTTTAAAGTGCATGACTCTCACTTTATCAAATTAAATATTTTGATGATAAGTTACTGAAATAATCTATGTTTTATTTGCAACACAGATAAATATTATGTCTATACTTGAAATTTGTAATTGCAATTTATTTAATATTTCTCAACTTCACGTAGCGAGTCTTTTCTATTTATTGTTCTGAGAACAATTTCTAACTGTCGTTCCCCGGCTGATATACCTACACACTCGGAGTTCATAACTTGACCGCGATATATCTTCGATATTTACGCTTTTATTATCAAACGCTGTACCATAATGTTTTATGCGAACCTTACACTAAGATGCTTATTGAACAAAATAACTTTTCATCAAATAACAAAAACAACAACTTATGAAAAATGAATTTTACTTGAAGTCTCAAAAATAAATTAAATTGAATAATAAACTTTGAATTGCCATGACAAGTTTAATTGCTAGCAATATTGTAAAACACTAAGCTAATCAATAAAATCAGTTTATAATTGTAAAAACAATGACAGAATACACGAAAAACAAAGAAAACACAAAAGCGCGATTTTGTGAAAATCAATAGAGATTTCGAAAATCATGGTATTCTGTCAAACCTCACAAATGTACAAAGTATCAACTATAATTAAATGTACTAAGTGTCTACTATAAAATTTTAAGCACATTTGATTCACTTTGAATGAAGTTATGCTCCGAAAACCTAAAAATAACACATTTTTGACCGGTATAGTCAGCTAATAACTATATATTACATTCATTCATCAAACATTAGGTTTTAATATTTTTTCTAGACATAAAATTATTAAAAATGAATGTTTCATACAATCTGTAAGTTAAGAGTCTATAATTTAGGACCCAACTAGAAAAAGACTTTATTCGGCTGATGACACTAAATTTATCAAACGTTAGATTAATAATATTTTTTCCAGATATGGACTACTTATTAGGAGATTTTTCAATTTGGAACATTTAAGTAGCTCTTCTTCAACCGTTCTCTTTAACCGTATTTTTACACTTTTATACGCATTCACATTGTAACACATTGTAAATGCACACGGCGACATAATAGCATACGTCGATACGTTCGACGGATCAATTTACCTGTTCCGAGAGTTTCACAACAAGGCTTATCACGTCGTTGCCAAAGCGAACGAGCGCATGTGAGTACTACCAACAAATCCGATGGCCATTAGCCTCTACCATTAAAATCTTGTTTAGTTGCGTCAGAGTTCGAGTATATTTATCGCGCGATTGCACGGTGACATTTGCCCGCCACTTCTAATTACCCGATACGCGTTTTTCTCTCTCTCTCTCTCTCTCTCTCTTCCTCCTCTCCCCCAGATTTCACACGTAGATTCGGAGAATCGCTCTGAGTAATTAGTTTCTTTACCGTTTATTAAGTAATATTTCGTAATTTCTACGAAACTGGTTGTAATAAACTGTTTGTTTTGTTATTAGTTACGGCATAGATAAAATCAGACACACGGTTTAGTGCTGCTTGCATAATAATACTCAAAACACGATAAAAATACGAACAGGTTACACGCGAGTCTACTTCGTAAAAATAAAATTCAAATTATATTTAGTAACTTCCTATCCTCTTTTTTTAACTTTTTAGAATTATATAAATAAATGATCAGATATGTAAATAATGTACAAAACTTCTCACAGTTTCTTTACCTAATTTCTCTCTAATTAAATAAAATACCAGATTAATGAGAGAGAGATAGCTAAAAGTATAAATTCTAGTTAAAAATATAAATTTGCAAAAGCAGAATTTTTGTATACGTGAAGTTAACCTCGACAAGTATCTCGAGTGAAAAATATGTAAGAAACATGCAATTGAATTTTTATTAAGGAAACGCGTCCATCAGATTGGTCGTATATATATATATGAAAGGAAATATGAGGAAATCTTTTACACTCTGTATCAAATATAAATCTACAATTTTAATTTAACACAACCTGCTGTACGAGAATTAAGCGCGGCATGCGTAACGTGCGATTTTTCGCGATTGCGGTCGCTCGCGCCGGATTTAACTCGAGCACAGTTCCACAATAATCGCAGCGGGGAAGTGAACACCAACGCTCGACGATTTAACCAAATGATTCAACCCCCAATTGCCTTCTCGAGCGTGTCGTGGCCGATAATATCAGATCGGTCGGTCCTCTCTATGACGTATAAACCGCAACGGAGAGCCCGACCGATTAGCAAAGAACGGCGACGACGGTAATGTTACGCCGTAAGGTACTCCGGTTGGCGGTTCGTGAAAGTAACGGGCCACGCATTTATATTTTTCAATGCAACTGCACTCGCAAGTACGCACACGCTCGAGTCGAGTTTATGATTTTGCTTAATTAATGGTCTCCTCGTCGGTTACCACCCTCCGCTCTCTGTACCCTCCCCCCCTCCTCCTCCTCCCCCACCTGTTCCCGGCCATTCGCTGCTACCAGCGGCAGCGGCAGCCCGGCGGCCATTAACCCGCATGGATTGCGCAATTTCGGGAAATTGCGAAGTAATTCGCGGTTGCGGCCACTCTCGACGCAGAGACGGCGACGACGCGCTGGCGAGGCGACGCGACTGGTTAAGCGACACAGAAAACAACTAGTGGATTCTACGAAAGGACGGTCGTTGCTGGTTCCCGATAACGATGTCCGTCCGCCGCAACCAATCCGACGAAGGAGCAAAAAAAAAGAGGGATATGGAACGATTATATTTGGAAGAATCGCGCGCGGTTAAAGTGACCAGCAAATTCTGCGAATTATACGTGTCAATTTGGGTGGATTTTACGTAACGGAAATCGAGTATCGGTTTGGTTTAACTTGATGACATTTTAAGAATTTTTGTATAACGAATTATGATGTAACAAGAGTTGTTGTCTATTTACTGTATTTACGTGTAATTTATAGAAATAAGGGAAATAATTATATTCAACTGTAACTCCAGTTTTCGTAAAGAATATTAAGAGGAAAAATGATAAATATAAGCGAATTGGTATCCGAATAAAATCATCAATAAAATTATTTGATAATAGTTTCGATTCTTCTTAGAGTCATCCTCTTAAACGTACTATTATTAAATAAATTATATTTTGATTTCTAATTAACTAATCGTGTAGTATTTTATTTGACCATCAACTATCATATTATATTCACATTTGCGGTGTTTCTTCTTAATATTTAATATCGTAAGTACAACATTATAAATAATATAAATTCTGAAAGGATTTTTCTAAAGACAAATTATGAGTCTATTTTTTTCCTAAATTTTTGCAACTAAATATGCTTCGTTCTTTTATAAAAGCAAAATTGAAAATGAAGTTATATTATTACACAATATAATGATCATATAGTCAACTAGTTCAACTAATTTTAAGTTTAGCAAGAATTTTGAAGAAAAAAGAAATAACCATTATTGTAAGATATAGCTACGCAATATTAACGTGAGGCAGATATTTTTGTTTGGCAACAGTAATTCCAGATTGTTATTGCCGTTACCATGGCGATTTGTTCCACCCTTCACCGTTATAATTATATTACCACTACTCAGTCCCAATTGTATTCGTTATGCTATCGCCACCACCACATTTTGCCTATATTTTACGTCGAAGTAAGAAATCAGATGTAAAAGACAAGAAAGAGAGAAGAAAGATAATAACTTATTTCCAAAAAAAGATAGCCCATGTAAAGTGAGCCGTCTAAAGAGAAAAAATAAAAAAAGAAATGTCTACGATACCGATGCTATTCTGAGTACTGAGTTCCCAGTCTTTCATGAGGATTTCTCGGGCAGGTCAGGATGACGGCGACGTGGGTACACCTATAATGCAGACAGTGATCGTCACATATAGACTGGCGTAAATATCATGTTAGGCGATTGTCGAAAGTCGCTAAAATACAATACTATATCTAGCTAAAATAAAAAAAAGGAGGGAAAAAGTATTTAGTGCGTATTTTGAGTAAGTGATTTATCAACTATACATTTGTAAAACTTAGCTTAAAAAATAACATCGTTTGCATTTTGCAACTTGTAGTTAAATTTTTAAATAGACATAATAGATTTAAACTAGCTTTTAATATTATAAATAAATAGAGTAAAAGCTTCTATCGCTATTAACACCTAAACTTCTATACAATCTTGTATAATTGTGATTGATTTAAATTGAGTGGATAATTATTTTTTCACTAAAAAAACTTTTTTTATTATGTCGCTTAGTAATAAAACAATTATATTTATTATTACATGCCTCGGCGGTCGAACTGAAGAAGTGCACGCTCCGAATAGTCGGGAGATCCAGATTCAAATTTTGATTTGATTCAAATTTCTAATATTTTTTGCAATATTTTAAAATACTCATATGTTAGCATTGTTATTTTTAAATTGACAATCAATTTAATTTGACAATATTATTCCAGTTTTTGTTTAAAAAAATTGCGCACCGGCTGTGCTCGGTGCTCAGTTTGAAAAACTAGAAAATGTATTTAATAATTTATACAGAAGTATTGTATTATTGTCACTAAAATCCAACCTCTATCGTATTTCGCTTTATTTATTTGTGTTGTTATTATTATTATTGTTTAAATGAAAAAGAGACAACAGAAAGAAGTTCAAGTTTTCTTTCGTTCGTCGAATAGATATGATTAACGATCGAAAATCCGCCGAAGCATAAGAGCAATAATTATATCCGCGTGTGAGTTTTTCTTTCGAAAAGACCGGACGTCCTAACTTTCACACGTGCAATGTTCTGTGGTGAAATCGGCGTGTTATAAGTTACGAGGTGAGCAACAGTCGCGACTCACCGTTCGCGGTTACGCTTACTAGCGTCTTCGGAAAGCGTGGAGAGATATGAGACAGCTCTGCCTCTGCACGCATGCACACATTATTACAAATGCGTGTGAGCCCACATCTCCTCGAATTACCCCGAAACGACACGCAGGGCGATGAACGTAATTTCGTTTAATTTCGTTTAATTTCGTTTAATTAATAAAATCGACCGTTCGTTTACGACATACATGCATGTTAAAATGAGATTTTATTGTACGTTGCAGGAAATAATGCTTCGCAAATTGTTTTATTTAAAAAAAAATATATATATTTTTTTAAATAAAATATATATGCGTGTGTGTGTGTGTGTGTGTGTGTGTGTGTGTATGTGTATGTATACATCTATATGGAAGTTAAAGACGAGCATAGATAAATGAATACATGAGAGTGTCATTATTTTAATTTAATAAATATTGAATTTAACTTACTGAAAAGAACAATGAATAAAAGTGATCGCAAATCCAGTATTTTATTGCTGAAGCAATATGAGAATAAATTTATAAAATTTAAAATTAATTCACAAATAATTAAAAAAACACCAAATAGAGTTGACGCTAAATTTTGATGTCTAATAATACTTCATGTAAATTTTAAATACATCTCCCAATTAAATCGCGCGTACTGTCGTACTTGAAACGCAATTGACGGTCAATTTAATTTGTGATATTATTTCAGTTTCAGTTTATGATTGCATTTCAAGTCTAACAGTAATCGGCACACAGAGAAATTATATAACTAGAAAATGTATTTAAAATTTAAATAGAGATATTATTTAGATATCAAGATCTAGTCGCAACCATATTTAGCGTTTCTTCACTTATTTGTATTATTTACATAACGGTCTAATTTAAACTAGAAAATTTTAAGAGTTTATAAGAATTGAGCAATATCTCTAAGACTCTTCAATGCAGTTTATATAGCAATGATATGGAATATTAGGAAGCTGTGTAGAAATAGTTAAAATAGAATAAATCAATGTTCAATCCTATAAATTAGACTGGCACAGAAAAGGATATTTACGTTCATCTCTAAATCTCTATCAAAAATAGATTAATAGTTTTCCAAAATTCCAAATTTTTGCTACTACTATTTATTAACGTATATAATAATAAAGATATGCACGGAGAAATAAAAAAATCAATCAATAAATATGATTAAAATTTATAAATACAATGAGTATTTATATTTCACATTTTTTATTCATATAATATCTAATAAATACTATGAAATTTAGTAAAAATTAATGTTATAAAAATAAAAAAAATCATTGTGTATATCATTCTGAGTATTAACATACAGAAAAGTATATATAAAATCTCAATGCTACCAAATATCGCAAACTTCTCTTTAACAAATCACATTTTATCTTTCAACTCGAAATAACTCAAATTTACGCTCCATTGGCCTCTACAGTTTCCTATTTTTCTTTTCGCAGCAGTCCAAAAAACAAGCGGTGCGGAATAATTCATCGCTTTGACGAATTTTTCGAAAAATATTCAGCATAGAAATAGTACACGAACACGTGAAATTGTTGCAATTTCAATTCCGTCCATTTGAACGGCATAACGAATAGTTGATTTTTTTCTGAAACACACCATCTCTGTGTGTACATGGTATCGGAAATATTCCTTTAAATCAGAGGCATTCCATGGATGTGTCAATTCTCGTTTATTTCGACGCATTTCTAGCTTTCCTCTGTTTACAAATGTCTAAAATATCAGCGTGAATCCATACATACAATACAATCATTTAGCAATAAATTGCATAAAGAAATGAACGCGTTATACATGGAGGTAAGTTTGCTAATTATTAACGGAGAAATTATTTCACATAATTATTACCGAGTATTAATTCCTGATTCTACGCAACTTAGCAATTATGACGGTAAACTAACGGAAAACGCGTTGAATGGTCGCGAACGGTTCCCAGACACACCAATGTGAATTCATTGTTAACGTATATCTCTCTGGACACGGCTCACCGCAACGGCGTCAAAGTAGTTTATTTGCGACGGGAAAGCTACTGCATGCGGAAGAACCAACAATGGCGAAAACCGGCCGAAACGGGTAGAAATATGTGAGAGGGAGAGAAAGAAAAAAAGTAACCGGGTCTCACCGCAAGAGCGCCGAAAAGTTTATTTGTTTCGTGCCTATCTACGGTGTAACTCGAGTTTCTTTTTTACATCCTCTGTAACACCGTTCTAAATCTCGCTGTCAGTAATTACACGCGAATATTTCCATAAAGGACGGCGTTGATTTGACGACAATTCGACAACGGCGATCGATTATTTGAAATACTGTTAACCAACTTTGTATATTCCAAAAAGGCTCATTAATTCTCGCATAAAGTGTTATTTAAAATCTACGCTTGGACTCAGCTTGCTTTATAATGTCGCAATTTTTATTCATTACATCATTCATTCGCAATGCCCCGTAACTTGAGGATTATTGACATCACGATAATTCCAATAACGAGTCTAATTTGAATTCATCGAGAGAAAAACAAAATGCGACATAGAATGAGATAACCTTTCCCGATTTCCGCGTTTCTATATTGTATATCTAATTCTTCTTAACAATATATGAGATTGTAGCCGGCGAAACATAATTCTTTCTTTTTAATCCGTTCTTGTTCCACAAGTGGAGTATTTTATGGTATGCGCCGCATCCCGTTTATATACACACACACACACACACACACACATATATATATATGTGTATTTTTTTAAACTACTGCTGAAAAATCTACACAACGAGACGAGTTCTCCGCGTATAAAGCTGGATCCTCGCGAAAGAATGCGAGGTCCCAAGGAACGCTCCTCCTTTCTATGCGGAAAGGAATCTCGAGGGTGAAGCGCGCCCGAGGCATCATCCGACATCGAGCACGACGCTCGCGGCATCAGGAAGCTAAGTACATGTGCATATTCGTGCATACGTGCACGCATGCACGCATGCACGCATGGTTCCTTAAACCGTATAATCCCGGGAATGTATTGGGTCAACAAAGAAGAGCTGCAGGGAGAGATCGAGTGCTCGTGTAAACTATCGCGTGAACAGAGCGTTTTGGAGCCGTTTACAATGTTTGTACAATGTGTGCTTATTATCCATAGAACTGAGTGAAAGAGGCCAATAAGGTTAACGAGATATTATGTCGTAACATCGTGAGTCTCACGTTGACTTTTCAGCGTTAAATATTGTAAAGGTATCCAAACGGTGATATTTCGTTCACTCGCTTTACTCTGTAATGATATTTTTCAGTTTCCTGTCGTATCTCAAGTAGATGGAACTTTTAGTTACTGGCGGAAGTTGATATATAAAATGAACTACTTAACAATTCCGATATGACGTGGATATATCAAACGCGAAGTATCGCTTAATATTAAACTCATCGACTTTGTTTGCCAAAATAGATATCTAATGCATAATTTCAAAATGTCGTAAATCAATCCAAATTAGCATTTTGATGTGTTTTAAGAATATGAATATTTTATCGACGGATAATACATTCATAATTACATATATTATAAAAAAACATAAAGGAACAAGTTGCTAAACAAGGTGAAAAATCTATAAAAGCACTTAGCGTTTTTATTTATATATGGCGAATAATATTGTTGTTATTAAATTTACGCGTCGATTTAAACTGAAATTGCAGAGAGTGAACAACCACCAGCGGCAGAAATCTCGCGTTCGCCATTAGCGAGCTATACGTTTACACACTTGTATTCGACTTGTATAACGGATCGCGATGCAGGTATTCATTACACACTACACTCACTATCTTAGGTATACCTTCACGTGAACTACCGAGGCAGGAGTCAAGAAACGTTCCGTGACTTGAACACGACCTCCATTAGCCTTTCTCGATCAGACCGCTAATTAGTTGGCATCGGCAAGTGAGTTGCAGCCTCCGCGCATTCGCGCTTCCTCTCTCCGCGTGTCTCTTTAGCCTCCGACATTCCTCGCAAATATTAAAATTTCTGCACGTAGAGCCGCGTATCATGACGAAGCGTTGAGAAGTGAGAACGGATGAAACTTGTGAAGGAATCAATGAATTTACATAACGAACAAAATTATTTCCGATTCAATGTGGAAAAAAAAAAGAATATTTAAAAGAGAAAAAAATCGGAAAATTGCTCTCATTTTGTATGAACTGTTGCTCCAAATTTTTAAATAATCCTGACACTGTTAATTTTAAACTTTTTATGCTCTTTATATATTACAGTAAAACATTTAATTCCAAATTGTAAATTAGTTTTCTTTGTATCAAATTTATAACAGCCAATTTTATTTAAAAAAAAAACGATGACACATCAGATTTTTGGAGGGATAAAAAGTCTCGATCTGATAATATAATATCGTTTAGCGATATGAGAAAATCTTTTATGTTTGTCTCTCCTAAAAACCATCAATTGCCATTCCGTTCTCTCCGAATGAACTGTTAATCGTTTGACGTAACGGCAGCAGAAGCAGCGGCGGCGGCTCGGTTTCGCGGGGCAGGTTTCAGGTGGCCGGAGGTATCGCGAAACAACGTGGAATGGCGGAGAGCAATGGATAACCAGCGCGCAATTAACACAGCAGAAGCCTCCGCTTGATTTTACACGAGCCGCCCGCGGTAACCACCCCGTCCACCTCCTCTTCATCACGATAATCCACCCCTCTCTCTCTCTTTCTCTCTCTATCCCCCTCTCTCTCTCTCTCTCTCTCTCCCTCACCCTCGCAGCCCGGGCTCGAGCTCAGCGAACGCGGACGGGAAACGCGCGGCGCGCATTTAATTTGCAAATGCAGATTGCTTTCCATTTTAATATAAATTGTTCGAAACAAAGGCAGTAATTATGCCGTGCTCCCGCGCTTTCAAAATGGCGGGGCACTCGTTACCGTCTCACTCTCGGTCGCGCTCCCTCTCCGCCAAAATTCCCTCCCTTTCTCGTTCCTCTCCATAACAGATATTATAGCCGTAGAGTGCGTGGAAACAAGAATCCATACAGGACGAAAATGAAAGAGAAAGCGAATCAATCGAAGACTTGAGGAATATCAGCGATATGAGATTTTTGAGACCTCGCGATGCATTCAACAATTGGAAGTATTGTACATATGAACTATCAAAATCATGGAATTCAGAAATGATTTTTTTTTAATTTAAAATGTCAAGTTAATAATTTTCACAAAAATAGTCTTTTACGAAAAAATAAAATGTTTATATGTACATAATGAATAAGTTCTATATCTTTTTGGTAATTATGAGATTAAATGTGAAAATATTATATTCTTTACATGGCTATGAAATGCGAGACATTAATTTTAGTAGAGAAAACTGAAAAACTAAAGTTTTATTACTGCGTGTGATGGAAATTATTTTTAGAAAAATTTTATTATCACAATTAAATTTGCATAATTTATAAATATTTGTAATGCATAATATTTATACTGAAAAAATCAGTAGAAAAAAGTCTCTCTAAATTTTCCATCAATATTTATTCTAATGAAATAAAATATAATAAAATTCCTTTAATGCAAATCCTTAAAATTGGGTTCAAAGACAAAAATAAATTTTGACAGTACAGTTTTTAGTCCTGCACAAAAATTAAGTCAGAAACCTGATAATTATGTTATGTGTGCCAAAATGCATTAATATAATGACACCTGTGAAATATCAAACACTGAAATTTGTGTCTCCTACAATAAAATTATTTACACATTAGCTAATTGAATTGATTGTTTTGATCATTAAAAATCGATTATCAAGAAATTCTAGTACGTTTAACAGGAAAGAATTTATCTCTGGCAATTCCTACAAGAATTTGTTCATCTTCGAACAGACATATTGGTTGAATCTATTAGATTTTTATTTAATATAACCAGATTTTTTTTTCAGTGATATATATATGCAAAATTAAATTTTATTTATAAGACTGTAAAAATTGAATTTCTATTAAATTTGGAACGTATATTTAAGACATATTTGAAACATTCTTATAAGAAATATAAAATAAGTATAAGAAACGTGTTTAGTAAAGATGCTCATCATTTGCTGGGAGTTTTCAATTTTACGTGTTAAACTTTTTAATAGGTAAAATGTAATTGAAACTTTTGAAAGAAAATTACTATGAAAATTAGACAGAACGTATTGCATTGTTAATTCTTGAAGTTAAACTTGCAAAACATTTTATTTTACCGTTATTTTATCAAATAACAGGAAATTTTTGCTAAATAAAAATCAGCATTTCAAATTTATCAAAGAATCGTTGAGGGAACATTTCCGTTTCTTGCAAATAATTCAAAGCAAACACAGATACAGATGTACTTGTTTAATATGTACACTGAAAAAAAAGATTGGTTGCTGCAACAATTTAGATAGTAAAATATGGCATAGCATTTTTATATGGTTACAGCAACCAGTTTTTGGTTATGGCAACAAATTTTTAGTTGCGTTAGTCTATCGAAATCACATACTAACATTGCGAATAAGCTAATGCAACTAAAAATTTACTGCTACAACCAAGAACTGGTTATTGCAACCATAACAATATAAAAATGCCACATTTTACTACCTAAATGGTTACAACCAATCTTTTCTTTCAGTATACACTTTACATGTATTTGAAGAACAAAATTGCCCAGTTAAGCATTAGAACACAGCAGGAAAGTTAGGTAGTACTATCGAATGTAAGTTTAGAATTTTTTAGAAAATAGTAATTCGATCAAATGGTGTTTCGAACAAATGACTGGTTGGCTGTCCCATTAAAACGCTCGAAGCGATACGAGGTGGGCCGCTTTGACGAACCTCACCCTCGATCGCTGTGAATGTATGTGAATGGCGGGAGAATGCCCGCGGGCAGATCAGCGCGGCAAAATTTTCGCTTTGCTCGCTGGCGCATGACGCAATGGACACACATACTACGCTTGCATACATACTACGCTTGCAGTGTACACAAGCACACATCTTGTTCGCATCTCGACGGCAAGCCTTGACGCAGATAATAACGTAATTTAGCCGTGTGTGTATATCTGGGGGAGGTGGACGCCGGTGGCGCGTAATCGCATGAGTTGCCCTGCGTTGATGGTCTATTTGCCGCGTACTAATTCGCGAAAGCCGCACCGGCCTCGATTGAAATGCGTCTAGGGATGTTAAATCCGGTCAGGTCAGATGGTTACGTATGACTTCGGTACTGGATATTGCAAGCGTTCAGTACTTGTCTTAAAATAAGGAAACACGTTCAGTTTCAGGTTGCTCTTTTATATCTTCTCCATTAATATTTACTTTTATTTTATATAATATATAATGTAAAGAAATCAAGATTTCACGAGATAAAAAATGATATACATGTGTATATCATTTTTTCTGATATCAAAAGATCTCGTCAAATCTCGATTATATACATATACACACCTTTCTTTAATATCTTCTAGATGTTTTCCATAACGAAAGAATTAATCGCAAATCTATTGTGGTATCGCGAGCGGTATGCATGGAATCATTGCGACGTCGACTATCGAGACGCTCATGGCCATCGCCGATGGTCGCCGATGGTCGCTGGCAGGCAGGCAGCACGAAGAACCAACCGTGGTGGAAGCGTTCGCGGGTGAACGCGAGGCTTTACGCGGTTGCCATACACAGGGATGGAGTGCGGAGTGTGCACTGCTACCAGTGAATTTGGCCGCAGGATCCGAGATCCTGCCGGCTCGTGAACGATGCACGGCCAACGTTCTCGGCCACATCGAGTCGAGAGTATTTCTGTCCGCTCCATCTCTCTCTCTCTCTCCTCCCCCTCTCTTGCTCTCTCTCGCTCTCTCCCTCTCGCCGTCTCTCTGCTTCTCTATCTTCCCGATTTGGACATATATAGAGATAGAACAAGATAGATAGCGATAGCATTGGACCAGAGAGCGAGTGAGAGAGAGAGAGAGAGAGAGAGAGAGAGAGAGGGAGAGAGTGGGAGAGAGGGAGAGAACCAGAGTACCAGCCGAATTCCTAGCATACCGCGGGGCCAACTGGTTAGCGAGCGATTTACGATATTGTAAACCGATGCGACGGCGGCTGCCGTGCCCACCGCCGAACCTCAATCTAATAGTGGCGACTCCAACCTCCGATGCTAGCCAAAGGCACGTCGCGTCGTTCTCTCGTGACTCTACAACCCGTGGAAAACTTGTCGCGGACCTTTTCCATCCATCCGCGTCATCATCAATACAACTACCACGATCGTATCTTCCTGAATCAAATCCCTCTCTTCAATACAATTTCCTATGAAGTAATCGTGAACAATTAATCCTGATCTGATGGAACAATCCATCGGAAATCTGGTGTATACTTTATCAAGAATTAGATACAAGATGTATCTAAACAACGTTATATAAAATAAATTTTAATTATCTATATATGACAAAGAAGATTAAAATACAATATAAAATTAGATAATAGAAAAAAGAAAAAAATTTAAGGATAAAATATAATAATTTATACATGTTTTTACTACATTTCCTATTAGTGCTAATTTTTTATATCATTACAATTAAAAAAACATCTTTTATGTTGCTATCCACGATTAAAATAATTGAGAAAAAAAATCACAAATTCTGAGTTATATATAAATTACATAAACATCTGCATAAGTTTGCATGTTTATTAAAAATAAAAAAAAAACTTAAGCCAGATTTGAATTCATAAAGCTGCACAAAAGTTTTTACTAATCTGCGTGAATATCGTGATAATCAAGATTGATTCTAATGAAATTTGGCTCCACCAAATCAAGAATGCGAATATGAAGCTTACATGAATAATGTGCGTGAATTGACACACGGTCGAATCTACATAATGTATCGAGATTCCGGCATCAACATTCGTAGAAGCTAATATCAAATCGACCGTTCGCGTGACTACCAACTGACTTTTGTATTATCGACATAATGTACGATACGCTGATGTACGATAATGATCGAGAGTATATACAATGAGAGCGGTCTCGGTCATTGGCGCTATGCTGTTTATACATGGAAATGTAATCAGAATTAGAAATTTTGGCAAAGTCCAGAGAATTGACTGAATTCACTAGCATCGAAATATATAGTACTCATCGGCAATTTATCGGCACTCTTTCTACCAGTGAAATATTTATAAATAGTTTCGAGAAATAATTATCGAATATCATTATTTTCGTTTATATATTTAAAAATCATAAATCTCTTAAAGCGCATGTTGATATTCCTGGACAATATTTTAATTCAAAAGTAATTTTTTAATGTATACACAAATTTATTATTTCAAAAAGATAATTGATTTCCTTAAACGTCTGTGAACCAAGTGACGTGTGATTATGTATGCACATATTGAAAAATCACTCGATAAATATGCCGCTTTCAGATCGGTATTTCGCGGGCAATTCATTTTTTGTCACCTGCGCAGACTGCGTATCTGCTCCGCCAATAAACCCTTTTTTTTTCTGGCAATATTGTGGGACGAATTTTTTTTCCACCGCTATGAATACAGACAGAAGCATCATTTATGGTATAATATCAAAACAAATTATTGACCATTTTCGATATCGATATTTCCATTATTGATACTCACAGTTTCAACATTGCGTAATTACGAAAGTTTTTTCTGGAGATAGAGGTTATATCATTTCCCCCAATGATACGTTTTCATCACGCAAAAAAATATTTTGCTGCTTCAACTAGAATTACAGCTGTTTTTGTATCCGACAGAAAATTATGTATCTTACGCATAGAATTTATACCACAGATCTAAATTCTATCTCTGCCATCCATATGATTAGATGCAATACATATCCAATATATCGCAGTACTTGCTAGAAATTTATCTATTTCAGCTATTTTTCGTACTTGGATAATTTTCGCTATAATACTGCAAGATCACTTTTTCGAGTGATAAAATTTCACTGTATCAAAAACAATCGTATAAAAGTGTAGCTACAGCGGACTTGACGAATAATTAGAGATAATCGTAAAAGACGGATTAAAAGCGAGGTAGAGAGGAACGATGGAAGAGACAGGGCCAATGAGATGAAGAGAGAAATCTAGAAGAGATGCGCGTGATACAACACGCATTTGGTAGAGAAAGGGATGGATAGAAAGGGAAGGAGATCGCATACGGTAATCTAGTTGCAAACATAGCTCGGGGTTGGAGCTCTCGAGTAGCCATGCGGAATAATGATATGTAATCGCGAAACTCTCCGGCGGGATCACGCGTGTGCGTGGCGCGAGTGCCTATAGAGGCGCGAGTTGGGATCCAGAGAATCGTTATGGAACGAGTGAACACGTGCGCGCGCGCACGCCGCAATAATCAACCTCGGTACCACGATAATCAACACGAATATAGCCAGTGACATCTAACTTTCGTGTTAATTGCAGCTGGGAGCAGCCCGTGACTTTACAGTCGGATTCGTGATACGACAATTATTCCAAGACGAGTCTTTTTCCTACACTGTTAGAAATGTAACCACGAGCTTCCTTTACATGTAAATGAAGCTCGTGATTATGAATGAAATTAAAAGTAATGAATGATTTAACTGAAAATTAAGTTACAGTTAAATGTAACGTGTACATTAAATTTATGAAATTTAATGTACTTTTAATAAATTTTCGTGAAAAATACATTAAATTTTGTGTACATGTACAAAAATATACTTTTTAGTTATAAATGCATCAAATTTAATATAATGTCATGAAATTAAGTTCAAATTGTGTAACCTAAAATTTAATGAAATTTAAGAACATTTCTAACAGCGTATTTAGAAAGACAATTTTACTAAATGTCTCAAAATTTAGCCAAACAAAGATCTGAAAATAATTGTGTTAGGTTATCAAAATAATTATTAACACACGCTCAAATTGGTTCCTAAAAAAAACTTTTCGCAGCACTGCTCATTATGTTTCAACTTCCTACATGATGGTTCAAAAATTTTAAATACTTGAGCAAAATCATTTTTATAAAAGTGATCGTATTTATTCATGTCTTGATTAGAATTTCATTATCTACACGCTCGAAGTTTCGTAACGTATATTCATTGTGTAATGAAAACTCATAATTTTATATATCTGAAGTTAGAGAAAGCTAATTAATAATATATTCAGAATATCTTAAAACTTATGTTGTGCATGAATGCAGATCGCATGTATAATAGATAGGTAATTTATTTCTCTTCCGCGGAAAAAACGACGAAAGAATTTAATTGATCAAAACTCTAATCTCTTAAAGTTATCAAATATCAGAATGAAATAAATAATAAAAGAATATGGAAGTAAATTCCGATCAAGATTTGTATAAACGTATTATCATTCATATCAGATTTTTAGTTCAATCTTATTATTGCTTAATATTACGCTTTTAGCGTAAACCATTTTACACAATTTAATATTACATCAGCAATATTCAAAAAAGAAGAGAATACTCCGTCATATACTGATATTAAACAATTAACTTTTTGACAATCAACTGTTACGTGACAACCGGTCCTGATCTTCCCCTACATAGATACTGCTGTCAATAACTGTGCCTTTGTCTACGGAAACGGGAATACGAAATTGCTCGAACGTACAAGACCCGTTCGTTTAACATCCGAGGAGAAATTAGATCCGTGATTAACAAACTAGACACGCAAACGCCGGCCGACCGAGAGAGCAAAATTCCGTTCGACTCGAAGAGAGCTATCTACGAAAGCCGACCCAGAAGCGGATTTCCAGCACCGAAGCGACTATCAGCCACGTATTCGTGGCATGTTGCGTTGCGCACGGACGGTGTTCGGAAAATTTCTCAGCGAGCCTTGCCCTGCAGGTGGCGAACCGTTGTATTTTGTCCCTTTGGGGTTCCGAAACTCACCGTTTATTCAGCATCTGCGGCACTTTGTTAACGCACGACTACGCAACCATCACCCCGCGTTTCCACCCCGTTCTCCCTCACTCGCTCGTGCTGCACACCCCCGATTCTCGTACAAACGCGCCGTATGCACCTGCGACTCGCGTGCAGTGACATTTTTGCGGTCGGCGTGACCCTCCTCGGTCGTAAATATGAGCGTGATTACTTTTAATTCCCTCCATTCGATCCCTGACCGTTCCCGCCCAAGTGCATCCATCCTCCTATTCACAGCATCCATCCAGCTTTACCTCCCCTCTCTCCTCCCTTCCCATATCTAATCCCACCCGTTGCATCCGTCTGACCGCTAGTTAATCACGTGCGTCGACCACGTCGCTGATGAATCCGCGTTCGCCATCAATGTCTATATTACATGCTGTCTAAATTCTATTCCACATTAGAATGTTTCTAATTTTCTCGTATAAAAATTAATCCAGATTTTACAATTTTAAAGAATTCTCAAAAGCATTTTAAAAAAGATCTATACTGACTAAATTGCAAGCTGTATTTTATTTCAACAAAGTATCACAGTTTGTTCCAGTTTGAAGAAGTAGTAGATGAAAGAAAATGTGGAAAATCGAGCGGCACATTCTGGGAGGGAGGCGTACAATAAATCTCACGTTATAAATGAGTATAATAAGCACGAGGTCGTTATTCAAAATAACACATTGCTACGACGGAAATTAATTTTATGGCGCTTTCCATCTGAGTAGTATATGGAATAATAATAGACTTTGGAGCAGGTGCTAGAGGAAGCAACCTGTGATCTAAGTGATGCGTTAATTATTATCGCGCGTTTCAATTTTCTCCGCTAAACTAACGCGATACGCCCCATGAATTAAAAGTGCAATGTGTAAACAACTAAGTAACGAGAACGACATTTTCTCAAGGAAATTTATATCCTATGCAAATTCCCATAAGATTGCAGGTTACAGATACGTGTCTCTCGGCAGCACTTGCGAGGTTGCGCGCAATCTGAAAATCGTTGGGAAATTCACGGTGCGCCTACGTGCACCGGCAATGAACTTTCGTGAATTTACGACGACGCATTGGGTTCGATAATTAAGGCCGAGAAAGACAGGCGCACAGCTACGACGACGGCGACATTACGTCGCAGTTTGGCGAAACGCCAAAGGAAGGAAGACGCGCGCCAGGAACACGTGCGTGAAGCCACGCCGCTAACCGTGAATCACGCGCTCAAATCGGTTTCATAGAGAGCGAAAATTCGGTGGAGCCGCGTAATATAGAGTTACGCCTTCGCGTAACGTGCAACGGCAAACAAATTAACGGGGATAATTTCAGCGATGTTCAAATCGATGATATTTTTCTCTCTCCAAACGGTCATTTTATTATACGTGATCGAGGTATTAATTATGAAAATTAATTTTTAATCACCATATTAGGGTGCCACATTACGTATTACGTTATTCTTTTCCGAAACGAAATTGATTGCACGTAATAGATATATTTTCTTCGCGATCGTTTCCGCGCCAATTTATATTTCAACATATCGCGCAGTCACGATGTATTATAATGTAATGCGGGGAACAGACGTGCACGCAACGACACGCGATTACGAGGGCGTAAGGAGGGCCGTTCCGCCGTGATTACGGCGGAAGAAACGTTAACGATCGACCAGAGTGATTCATTTGCTACGCTGCAATCGTCCGAAGAGCATACAATGCGATGGCGTATGCGATTAAATTTAGCTGAGCGAGGAGATGTTACCTCACCGCTCGTATGCGTCGTTGTACCCAGATATATTATGATTGCGATGGCGATTATTAGTAGTGTCGAGTGATCGACGAGATCATACACGGTATTGCGTGCGATTATTATGCGCGACATGTAAAATATTATTACGATCGACACTTTTGCAAAAAGTGATTCATCGTGCGATGATGTTACGCTCTGTAATGTATGCGCTTTATCTCCACCCAATTTATTTTGCGTTATTACAAAACGTGACAAACCCGCCGCCACAAAGTGGAAGAAAATCAGCTGTAATGAGCGCTCGTTATTGGGAATTTTGATGAACGCATCGATATTAAAATCTCGTCATTGAACAAATTAATTTATGAACGAGCGCGCGTATTAGTTTATGCTCGAGTGCGGCATAACGAACGCGGCGCGATAGACATTTAATCTATTTATGTTATTTGTAATACCGAACACAATATCGATTCCAATCGGGGAGACTTGTTTGTCACATTCACAGCCAGAGAAAAAGACATATGATAGTAATTATTATAATGTTACTATTATAATGTTACTAATAATTATACGTATAGTTTTATCAACAAATATATGCAGTTGATAATCGACTATGATTATAATTATTACTAACATTATAGTAGCAATAATCATATATAATTATAGTAACCCGTAAATTACAATAAAATTATATAAATGTCAAAAAATGTTTCTCTCAGCGCACTATATTTTTTTCTGAGCATGGCAATCTTTAAATAATAAAGTACATTTTTCTTAAAGGATACGATAAATATCTTTTACGACCGAACTATGTCTCTCTCCACATATATAATTGGTTAAAAATTAATTTTTCCCACTGAATTTAAGCGAGCACTATCAACGCGATGAAATGATTTAATATAATCAAATATTGCTGAAGTTAACGAATTTATAAACGCATTTGATAAATTCAGATTATGAATGGAATGTAATTGTAATATCTATATTTATCCTTGAATTTCATTTAATTTTCAATAAATTAAGCTAAACTATTCTTTAAAATTACGATGTATTTATTATCTTTAACATTCTCTCACGCATAGCTTTTCATCAACCGAAAAAAAATCTCGTCCTCGAGAAAGACTCGTCCGCAAATCGGTGGTTGATACATTTTTCAGAGTAACGTTGGAAATACAAATATTTCAAGTACCACGACGACGTATTTTTATATATCTGTCTTCGAGATTTCGAAGACGGAGCTGGAGCGCGTTCTAAAAGCGGACACGAGATTTATTTAAAATTCGACGCCGCTCGAGCTCACGCCAAAGGGACAAAGACGCGCCCCGCTCAAAAGATGCGGACGGAAGCTGCCGCGTGTTAAGGATGGAATTGTAAATCAAGCTGGAGAGATCCTTGATCCTTCGCACGAGTCGCTCGAGTGGCGCGAGCCGCATGTACGTACGTACGTACGCACACGCACACGCACACTTAAGTACCTACTTTAGGACTGCTCTTTTTCGCGAGCAAATTCACGCGAGAGAGAGAGAGAAGAGACTCTGCGGGAGCTGTCGCGACTTATCTTATCCACGGTAAAATTTAAATTCAAACCGACGTACTGACACACACGTATACGCTCGTGTATGTATATACGCGCGTCTCCCAGGACCGTTTCGTAGCCTCTTCTCGCGTAGGAGGTCGGCCAAGGTGGGCGGATTGTCGGTCGGCTATCGGAAATATTTTCCAACGCCGAGAATTTATCGGGCGTCTGCCCGGAAATATTTGAAAATTCCTTCGACGACGAGGGAGGTAAAAGGGAGAAGGGGTGGGAGAGAGATGAGAGGGAGGAAGAGAGAAAGGGCAGGAGGCGAAACGGAGGCGCTCCCGGAGGGAAGCTACAAAATTTTTCACACCTTAATTAATTCCGCGAGAGGTAGGATTTCCAGGATCACGACGAGGTGAGAGCCTGGCCGATCGATAATACGTTCCGCGGCGTTTATTCGCGGCAGCAATAAAGTCACGTCGGCGAGAATATAACCCCTTCACTTTTCGTTGCGGATTCTAGTCTGAAATCTAAGCTTAGCAAAGCAAAAAAAAAGAAGAAGAACGAGAGTCAATTTCAAATTATGTTACAGCGAAAAATAAAAAAAATAAAAACGTTATATACGTAAAGAGCGAATTTAAAAAGTCTAATTTAATTTAGTTCTTCTTTTGTAATTTAATTAATTTATCGTATAGTTTACATATATATATATACATATTTTATATGCATATATTTGTGCGTATATATCCTTAAATATGAAAATAACAAAAATTTATCGTACTTTTCCCTTTTCAATCATCAAGATGGTATTATTGAATTGTCTCTTTTAATTGTCGTTTAATTGTCGTTGCGTCTCGGAACAAATGTGCACGCATTTGATTTTTCAGAAGAGACGTAAAATCTTGAGAACAAATTTTATGGTACTAATCGTCGAATTTCTACGAAATGAAGAGAGACGGGAGGGTCTCGATCGTCACGAACGTATCGTCCCCCATAATATAAGGGTGGTAGAATACATTACGACCCTTCACCCTCGACTGTGCTTTTCCGTCGAAAACGGTCTACGTCCTTTATTGCAGAGACCCATGAGTTTATTGCAAACAACCGCGTACAGGGTCGTGCCGATTTATGAGTATATATATAAAGCACCATATATATATATATATATATATATTTATTGCAGACAATTATCTTCACGAGCGCCGACATTCGCATTTATTCGCGCGCGCTTCGACACTTCTCTTATCCGCGTCGTCGGAGAATTTCGCGGAACGATGGGCGATGCGATCGCGATCCAATCGACGAGAATTTCAATTACTGATACGCCTCGTGCGAGTGACATGAAAAGTGCTAAAAAACGGAAGTCGAGCTTCGTTTATAGGATTTAATCATTTTAATCTCCGATAAAAGGAATCGCCGAATGAATTCGTTGTGTTGCTGCGCGACGTTTTGCTTTCATTCGATTGCGAGAATGGCTGCGGAGCGATGGATCGATAAATCCACAATGAGTATTACCGAGTGACGATCCCGAAGCATCCTCTTGGAATCACACTTGTTGCTCGGCACCTTCTCGCGATCTAGAAAGTCGCCCTTCCGACGACTGCACTTTTATTGAACGAAAAGCCGAGTATTAAAAGAATTTACGAAGCAATTTCCGATCTCCATTGAAAGCTTAAATAATGATTCCGTTACGAGACAGATTCGTTAAATACTTACTATTAAAAGTCAGAAATAGAGATAACAGAAAGAAAGATGGAAGGAAAAAACAATCGTTTTAATCGTCTTAATCATGCATCATTAAACATGATTAACGTAAATATCTATTATGGATAATAATATTAAAGATTCAATAAATAAAATATATTTTCATCAATCAAGAATTAAGAAACATATAATATTAATTTTTTAAATACAATATAATCTCTTCGATAAATAATTTTTTTTCTTATCTTGAAATATTTCCGATTGTGTAGAAATTTTTGTCGAAAGACTTTATTTTTAAATTAGAGAAAAACGTTTCGAAAAGTAATTAATTCAGTAGTTAATTCAGCACATCATCAATCTTGTTAGAAATTTTATTAGTGTATAAAAAATTAAAGCGAATTATGATCCATCCTCTTTTATCAGAGACTTATACATGTGTACTTAAATAAGCACCAAAGGCCAGCATTTGAAAAAGAGCGCACAATTCGGACTCTATTTGCTGCCATCGTATTTTATTCTGACTTCAATCTTGTGAACCGGTACGTGTGCTCTCACGTGAAGGGTCGGAGATGAATACATAGGGTGGTTTCTGGAATGGCAAATACGTTTTCCGTTCCCCTCCGAGCTATTGGCTCTTATCGCGGTCCCCGACTGGATTGTTTCGCCGGGAAAAAAAAGTGGAACAAATTACTATCATTCGCTACTCTCTTTTTCTCTTTCTCTCATCCCCTCATTCGCCACTCTTGCTCCATTTCGTTCCGTTATGGAGCCCACACTTTAGTTAACGTTTAAAGGGCTCTCCGAAGAAAACCACTGCGACCTCCTTTATCACATGCGATACGTTAATGAAAAAATATTGGGACGTAGCGACGTCCCGTCTAGTTGATGCAGCAAGAAAATTTTTCTAGAACGACGAAAGATGATGACTCGTATTAAAATATTGCTTAATATATAAATTACATTGACATTGACATTGACATTGTCAAATGTTTCATCAGATTGTATCCGTTAATCTTTATAAGACTAAAAATTTCCATTTTGCCCAAAGAAATCTTCGAAATAGCGATTCCTCTGAAACATATTCGGTCAGCCAAAAAAAAAAAAATTAAGATGGGTACCAGTAAAATATTTTTTTTATTTTCGTAAGAAGTATATAAGGTGGAAAAGGTCGAAAGGATAATGATCGAACAGCAATCGCGAAAGAAGCGGGAAGTAAAAAACGCTCGCGCGTTCATCGATTCATCTCCGACTACACCCTTTTTCTTCCGCCCTCGACTTCTCGCAACGCGCTCCTTCTCCTCGATTTCCACTATTGGCAAAGCGATAACTCGGTACGTCGGCCATAAATCAAACTGCCAGAGTGTTTCACCTAACCTCTCTCACACGGAGGAAGCTTCCTCCTTCTGAGGCAGCTCCTTCATCCTGCAGCAAATGATCCACGACGGTTTGGCTTTTTATTTAGAGTCGACGAGCTTCCGGGGAATAAATTCACATTTGCAGACAACGCGCGTATCACCTACACGTTTAATTATATATACGTACAAAGTGCTGCTAAATGTAATTTTAATCGCGAATGTTTTTCACAAATTCGAAGTTCATGTTAGGTAAAGCGTGTGCAAAGTTTGTAATAACGTTTCGCGTATGCTTTTGACGATCGTATAAATAATCGACGACTTGATATATCTCTCGTTGTGTTGAAATTAAATTCTATAAAAATAAATCTCTTTCAATATATTCCACACCAAACGTTTCTTTTTTTTTTTTTTTTTTTCCGTTATCGATATCGTGTCGCAAATTCAGCTTGTAAAAGATCCTTCGTTTTTTAATTGCGGAAACAATTTTGAAAATGGAGCTACTAAATCGTGAATGGGAGCAAAACGTCTGATCGCTGAACTGATACTTTTGCGGTCACGTTGTCCATCCCGTGACTATTGCGCTTTAATTACCCTCCGATGTCAACTAATCAGGTTAAGTCCAATATACGCGAGCGTTAATTAATGCGCCGCGATGCACCGCGAGTCAAAGTACCGTTCGCCGGTAGCTAATGCCTGCTTTTTCCGTGCTGCACACTACACGCAGCACACGCTTCGTAGAGCTGCACTTTGAACTTTGCGAGAACGTTAGCGCGGCATAAATTACCGTTTCCGTTGTAAAAGGCCGTTTCGCGCGAATTCTCTGCGTAACTCGACGTTATTGCCGTTGTATGTATATATATATATATATATTACCACACACACGCGCGCGCGCGCGCACACACACACACACATCTGTATTATTAAAAAAAAATGACAAATCCCAAGGAGAACAGCAGCTCCCTAGCTTTCTCCTCGCGAGCGAGATCCTCTCTCCGCGAGAAAGAATAATAATATAAAATAATAACATCACCCGCGAGAGTGAAAACGTTACAAGTTTCGAGCGAAAAAAATCCTCATGTTGAGTTTTTCTCTTCGAATTTCCTCGGGGCGATTTTTCTACCATAATTGTTACAGCAAAAGGCAAAGAATAGATACTACGTCGTATATCACGCATTTTCAAGACACGGAAGCAATGTCTCTCCGGCATGAGCACCACTGGGATGCACTCTTCGCTGGTGCCGAAGAGGAGAATGGAGAAAATGAGCGAGACTGAGGAGGATTGAGAAGACGACGAGGTACGAGAGGGGAGGAAGAGAGTGACGGACGCTCGGTTACGAGGTAGGGGGATAGTTTAGGTTGAGAAGCGCCCGGCCAGGCCAGGCCAGGCCAGGAAATGCACTTGACGCTTCGTCGTCGCGAAGGATGAGTCATCAGAGATACGGAAAACCGGTTCGCCTCGGCTATAAAGACCCCGGCTTCGTTCTCTTCTCTGCGTCTCTTCGCTCTCAGCGCCACGCCGGTGTCTTTTCAGCCACTCTTTCTTCCCTGCCCCTCTTGCCTTGCTATCTCTTCTCTATCACCACAGGTAGTCAGCACTTTTCTATCTGTACTCACTCTCTTTCTCTATCTTTTTCTCCTTCGCGTCCCTCTCTCTGCCTGTTGTACTAAGATCTCGCAGAACGAACTCTGGTACTCAGCATTCTCAATCATCACTTCGTCACGCTTTTCGTAGCATTGACTATAGATACCGGGTAAGTATCTAGTAAAATAACTGCCGATAATTGAGACAGGAAAAAAAAACAGCGAGCATCGAATTTTTAAATATAACTTTTGGCGAGAAGTTAAAGCATTAAAAATAGAACCTAACGAATTTTTTTATGTAACGCGGTGATGCTTTTAAATTAAAATACTTCGTAATGTAATATCGCTATTTTTAACTTGTAAACATCTTTCCTTTCTTTAGATAAATTTCATATTTTGTATGAAATGTAATTTAACAGTTTTGAATGGTTAGATAACGAATTTGTTTTTTCAGAAAAAATTTTTACATATTATTCGGTACACATATAAACACCTTGCTACGAAAATAAATTCAAACAAAATCATTTAATTGAATGTCATTTTCAAAGAACATTAAAAATATGTGTTTGGCATTAAACAATATCAAATCCGCGTTATTTCTAAAAAAAAAAAACTAGAGTTAAAACAGATATTATCTGGCTTCCGCAGTCGCGCACCTGTTATCAATAAACAACAAATATCGCGCTGGTGAATTATTGGCTTTTCCTAAGTCCTTTGGTCGGGATTTGGATTTGATATCTGTCGAAAACAAAACTACCGCAATTTCAACATGCAAAATGACTTTTACATCGGAAATTTGAAATACAGTTGGATTGTGATGTCACATTATATCTATTATCGTCATAATAATCTCGTTTTCACGCACGTGAATTTAATACGATTTATATGACCGTAAAATGTGATTTCGACTGAGGGAAGTACGCTCCATAGCATCACAATAGGGACGGGGATTTAGTCGGAAATAAAAAATATGGGCTTGGACTGATTTCCAAGATAGACAACGGTATGCAGGTAAGACAGGACCGATCAGCGCCATGCATTTGTATTGCATTGTTTCACGCAGTCGAACGAGATTTGTCTGTGTATAAAAGTGTTGTGTATAAAAGTGAAAGATACGCATTTTTACGTGACGAATCGGAACAAAACGACAGAAATCACACTCACGAGTCGTTCGACAAAGAATTTAAGTGATTGCGAAAATTTTTTCCGTGCGATACGAAAACGATGACGATATACGATACAAGAGAGATGGCGATACACGTAACAAAGGACGCGAGTGAAGAATGTTCCAGTTACATTTCGCACTTTATGACTTTAGAGTTGTTCCAAAGGGAACTCAAGACCTTGTAGACAAAAATATAAACAAATCGGTAAAATTAATTTTACTACTTTTCAAAACACGTACGTTTTTGATATAACCGCAAATTATAGATTTCTGTAAAATGTTGCAATAAATTTTCTGAGTTTCATACACTTTATTCTCTTGCTTCGGGAAATGAAGGAAATATGAATGCGAAGTCGCACTAACGTGCAACATACGTCACGTATGACTCATAAGTCACATAATATATCAATGTCTAACCTATGACTCATATATAACGGAAATAAATTCCAAAAATGTAAATACAACAGTGAT